>NC_085023.1:412046-642046 GCF_963692335.1 Osmerus eperlanus | reverse complement strand
TGCTGACTCCATCCAGCTTTCTCTCTCTGTCTCGACTCCATCCAGCTCTCTCTCTCTGTCTCGACTCCATTCAGCTCTCTCTCTGTGCTGACTCCATCCAGCTCTCTCTCTCTCTGTGCTGACTCCATCCAACTCTCTCTCTCTCTCTGGGATGTTGCGCTGATAATGCCAGTGTTATTATACTGCTGCGAGTCCAGGGTATTTCGCAATAGCCAAGAAAACACGCATCTCAGCCTTGCGTTCTTTGGATTGATAAACAGCCTGTAGATGGGCTCTGCTTTGTGTTTGGCGCTGCCGCGCTAGCATTGCTGGGAAAGATGAGACAGTGTACAGTGACGTAATGACGTGGCTCTGTGGTGGCTCTCTAGCCTGTGGAAAAGTAAACTGGTTCTTAGAAGGCTTGCAAATTGAGCTCCGAACCGGCTCTAGCACCAGCTCCGAACTAGCTCCCGGTTCACTTTGGTGGAAAAGGGGTATTAGTGCTGTCAACCAAAAGTGAAATTTAATTTTGTATAATCTGATAAGAGGCATAAATTGAACCATATCAATGTATAACACTATTTTATTATAATATTGGATTGATGTAGTGACATAATTTTCTCTCCTCACTCTCTTACCTGAACCTGGCTCTTTACGTAAGAGAAAGAAATCGTAGGCTATACAGCTCCGGAAAACATTGAGAGACCACTGCACCTTTTTCTTTCATTTAAAAACTAAGTTGAGAAGGACAATCTTAAGTGAGGAAAAGAAGGGTATCTGGAAAAACAGATATGCCAACAAGGGCTCAGCGTGCAACAAGTCACTCCTCTCCCTCTCTCTATTTCCAATGAGTAAGGGTTTGTTCCCATGATTCAATTCACTGTCCATTAATGTAGGCCTACTGTAAATATTTCATGAAGCCCAACTCTATCAGCATACATTTGTCAGCTAACGTTAACAGTATTAGCTAACACTACTAGAACTAGACACTTTCAAAAACACAGTCAGACAATTTGACACAAACGTTCTCTGTCAAAACATTCACCATTTTTTGTTGCTTACGTTTCAATATGTGTTCATAATCTGCACCATGAAATTAACTACCTAGCCTACTTCTTTGTGTTATCTTCGGGTCATTCTGACCCATCAATCATTGTGACCCACCGTTGTATTGCGACAACTTTACCGCATACAAAAACAAAGTGAAGCATTTTCTTTTAACCGTTGTGCTGTCTCAGACCCCCCACATTGCAAAGGTTAAAAAGAAAATTATTTTTATTTGTTTTTGTATTGGGTAAAATTGGGTAAACACAACGATGGTTCGTTATGAACCTTTGGGTCATGTTACCCGAAGGCAGCACGAGGGTTAACCTACTGTATGGAACAGGCCTCAGCCCTGAGTCTCGCAGCTCCCTCTGGTGGTGGAATATCTGTATTGATTGCAGCCTACAGCATTACTGACATTTCCAATTCTGGCAGATACCTTATGAATATGTATGAATGTTTACAGACACACACATGCACACGATGCACAAACACTGACGAGCACACAGGCAGACTCACACGCACACAAACTCACACACACATTCACTTACTACCACACTCAGAGAGAGAGAGATAGAGATTGACTTTACTTTAAAAATGTATTTATTGGGCAGTCAAAACCGCCAGGTGGCCACCAGTTACAGATATTTTGGATCCTACTTACACATATAGAAACAAAACTCAGATCAAAATATTAAGACAACAAACTAAAATCGAATCAAAAACACTAAAGTCCCCTCCCCATTAACTGTGCACAAGCACCCCTCCCCTCCCCATTAACTGTGCACAAGCACCCCTCCCCTCCCCATTAACTGTGCACAAGCACCCCTCCCCTCCCCATTAACTCTGCACAAGCACCCATCCCCTCCCCATTAACTGTGCACAAGCACCCCTCCCCTCCCCATTAACTGTGCACAAGCACCCCTCCCCTCCCCATTCACTGTGCACAAGCACCCCTCCCCTCCCCATTAACTGTGCACAAGCACCCCTCCCCTCCCCATTAACTGTGCACAAGCACCCATCCCTTCCCCATTAACTGTGCACAAGCACCCCTCCCTTCCCCATTAACTGTGCACAAGCACCCCTCCCTTCCCCATTAACTGTGCACAAGCACCCCTCCCCTCCCCATTAACTGTGCACAAGCACCCCTCCCCTCCCCATTAACTGTGCACAAGCACCCCTCCCCTCCCCATTAACTGTGCACAAGCACCCCTCCCCTCCCCATTAACTGTGCACAAGCACCCCTCCCCTCCCCATTAACTGTGCACAAGCACCCCTCCCTTCCCCATTAACTGTGCACAAGCACCCCTCCCCTCCCCATTAACTGTGCACAAGCACCCCTCCCTTCCCCATTAACTATGCACAAGCACCCATCGCCTCCCCATTAACTGTGCACAAGCACCCCTCCCCTCCCCATTAACTGTGCACAAGCACCCCTCCCCTCCCCATTAACTGTGCACAAGCACCCCTCCCTTCCCCATTAACTGTGCACAAGCACCCCTCCCCTCCCCATTAACTGTGCACAAGCACCCATCCCTTCCCCATTAACTGTGCACAAGCACCCATCGCCTCCCCATTAACTGTGCACAAGCACCCCTCCCCATTAACTCTGCACAAGCACCCCTTCCTTCCCCATTAACTGTGCACAAGCACCCATCGCCTCCCCATTAACTGTGCACAAGCACCCCTCCCTTCCCCATTAACTGTGCACAAGCACCCCTCCCCTCCCCATTAACTGTGCACAAGCACCCATCCCTTCCCCATTAACTGTGCACAAGCACCCATCGCCTCCCCATTAACTGTGCACAAGCACCCCTCCCCTCCCCATTAACTCTGCACAAGCACCCCTTCCTTCCCCATTAACTGTGCACAAGCACCCATCGCCTCCCCATTAACTCTGCACAAGCACCCATCCCTTCCCCATTAACTGTGCACAAGCACCCCTCCCCTCCCCATTAACTGTGCACAAGCACCCCTCCCCTCCCCATTAACTGTGCACAAGCACCCATCGCCTCCCCATTCACTGTGCACAAGCACCCCTCCCCTCCCCATTCACTGTGCACAAGCACCCCTTCCTTCCCCATTAACTGTGCACAAGCACCCCTCCCCTCCCCATTAACTGTGCACAAGCACCCATCCCCTCCCCATTAACTGTGCACAAGCACCCCTTCCTTCCCCATTAACTGTGCACAAGCACCCCTCCCCTCCCCATTCACTGTGCACAAGCACCCCTTCCTTCCCCATTAACTCTGCACAAGCACCCCTCCCCTCCCCATTCACTGTGCACAAGCACCCCTCCCCTCCCCATTCACTGTGCACAAGCACCCCTCCCCTCCCCATTAACTGTGCACAAGCACCCCTCCCCTCCCCATTAACTGTGCACAAGCACCCATCCCTTCCCCATTAACTATGCACAAGCACCCATCCCTTCCCCATTAACTGTGCACAAGCACCCCTCCCCTCCCCATTAACTGTGCACAAGCACCCCTCCCCTCCCCATTCACTGTGCACAAGCACCCCTCCCCTCCCCATTAACTGTGCACAAGCACCCATCCCTTCCCCATTAACTGTGCACAAGCACCCCTCCCTTCCCCATTAACTGTGCACAAGCACCCCTCCCCTCCCCATTAACTGTGCACAAGCACCCATCCCTTCCCCATTAACTATGCAGAAGCACCCATCCCTTCCCCATTAACTGTGCACAAGCACCCCTCCCCTCCCCATTAACTGTGCACAAGCACCCCTCCCCATTAACTGTGCACAAGCACCCCTCCCCTCCCCATTAACTGTGCACAAGCACCCATCCCTTCCCCATTAACTATGCACAAGCACCCATCCCTTCCCCATTAACTATGCACAAGCACCCATCCCTTCCCCATTAACTGTGCACAAGCACCCCTCCCCTCCCCATTAACTGTGCACAAGCACCCCTTCCTTCCCCATTAACTGTGCACAAGCACCCCTCCCCTCCCCATTAACTGTGCACAAGCACCCATCCCTTCCCCATTAACTATGCACAAGCACCCATCCCCTCCCCATTAACTGTGCACAAGCACCCATCCCTTCCCCATTAACTGTGCACAAGCACCCCTCCCCTCCCCATTAACTGTGCACAAGCACCCCTTCCTTCCCCATTAACTGTGCACAAGCACCCCTCCCCTCCCCATTAACTGTGCACAAGCACCCATCCCTTCCCCATTAACTATGCACAAGCACCCATCCCCTCCCATTAACTGTGCACAAGCACCCATCCCTTCCCCATTAACTGTGCACAAGCACCCATCCCCTCCCCATTAACTGTGCACAAGCACCCCCTCCCCATTAACTGTGCACAAGCACCCCTCCCCTCCCCATTAACTGTGCACAAGCACCCATCCCTTCCCCATTAACTATGCACAAGTACCCATCCCTTCCCCATTAACTGTGCACAAGCACCCCTCCCCTCCCCATTAACTGTGCACAAGCACCCCTCCCCTCCCCATTAACTGTGCACAAGCACCCCTTCCTTCCCCATTAACTGTGCACAAGCACCCCTCCCCTCCCCATTAACTGTGCACAAGCACCCCTCCCTTCCCCATTAACTGTGCACAAGCACCCCTCCCCTCCCCATTAACTGTGCACAAGCACCCCTCCCCTCCCCATTAACTGTGCACAAGCACCCCTCCACACAGTAATGAACTCTTCCATCTTTCCATCCAGCTTACAATATGAACCTTGCCATGACCAGCCACACAACACTGCCTTTGCATCAAGTGACCCTACTCCCTCCCAAGAGCCTCCTCTTCTGTGTTTCCCATATTCCAAATATGTATATATATACCTGAACACTATATATGACCCTGGACACTATATACAGACCTGAACAGTATATACGACCCTGAACACGATACAGCCCTGAACATTATATACAGCCCTGGACACTATGTACAGCCCTGAGTACTATATACGACCCTTAACCCTTGTGTTCTCCTCGGGTCGTTCTGACCCATCAGTCATTGTGACCCACCGTCGTATTGCGACAACTTTACCGCATACAAAAACAAAGTGAAGCATTTTCTTTTAACCGTCGGGCTGTCTCAGACCCCCCACATTGCGAAGGTTAAAAGAAAAGTATTTTTATTTGGTTTTGTATTGGGTAAAATTGGGTAAACACAATGATGGTTCGTTATGAACCTTTGGGTCATGTGACCCGAAGGCAGCACGAGGGTTAACACCATACGACCCTGAACATTATATACAGCCCTGAGTGAGTGTGTGATGGAGGGTGATGGAGGGTGAGTGTGTGATGGAGGGTGAGTGTGTGATGGAGGGTGATGGGGGGTGAGTGTGTGATGGAGGGTGATGGAGGGTTATGTGTGATGGAGGGTGATGGAGGGTGAGTGTGTGATGGAGGGTGATGGGGGGTGAGTGTGTGATGGAGGGTGATGGGGGGTGAGTGTGTGATGGAGGGTGATGGAGGGTGAGTGTTTGATGGAGGGTGAGTGTGTGATGGAGGGTGATGGGGGGTGAGTGTGTGATGGAGGGTGATGGAGGGTTATGTGTGATGGAGGGTGATGGAGGGTGAGTGTGTGATGGAGGGTGATGGGGGGTGAGTGTGTGATGGAGGGTGATGGAGGGTGAGTGTTTGATGGAGGGTGAGTGTGTGATGGAGGGTGATGGAGGGTGAGTGTTTGATGGAGGGTGAGTGTGTGATGGAGGGTGATGGAGGGTGAGTGTGTGATGGGGGGTGAGTGTGTGATGGAGGGTGATGTGTGTGATGGAGGGTGAGTGTGTGATGGAGGGTGAGTGTGTGATGGAGGGTGATGGAGGGTGAGTGTGAGATGGAGGGTGATGGGGGGTGAGTTTGAGATGGAGGGTGATGGGGGGTGAGTGTGAGATGGAGGGTGATTGGGGGTGAGTGTGTGATGGAGGGTGATGTTTGTGATGGAGGGTGAGTGTGAGATGGAGGGTGATGGGGGATGAGTGTGAGATGGAGGGTGATTGGGGGTGAGTGTGTGATGGAGGGTGATGTTTGTGATGGAGGGTGAGTGTGAGATGGAGGGTGATAGGCTATGAGTGTGAGATGGAGGGTGATGGGGGTGAGTGTGTGATGGAGGGTGGTGGAGGGTGAGTGTGTGATGGAGGGTGAGTGTGTGATGGAGGATGATGGGGGGTGAGTGTGAGATGGAGGGTGATGGGGGGTGAGTGTGTGATGGAGGGTGATGTGTGTGATGGAGGGTGAGTGTGTGATGGAGGGTGATGTGTGTGATGGAGGGTGAGTGTGAGATGGAGGGTGATGGGGGGTGAGTGTGTGATGGAGGGTGATGTGTGTGATGGAGGGTGATGGAGGGTGAGTGTGTGATTGGGGGTGAGTGTGTGATGGAGGGTGATGTTTGTGATGGAGGGTGAGTGTGAGATGGAGGGTGATAGGCGATGAGTGTGAGATGGAGGGTGATGGGGGTGAGTGTGTGATGGAGGGTGGTGGAGGGTGAGTGTGTGATGGAGGGTGAGTGTGTGATGGAGGGTGAGTGTGTGATGGAGGATGATGGGGGTGAGTGTGAGATGGAGGGTGATGGGGGGTGAGTGTGTGATGGAGGGTGATGTGTGTGATGGAGGGTGAGTGTGTGATGGAGGGTGATGTGTGTGATGGAGGGTGAGTGTGAGATGGAGGGTGATGGGGGGTGAGTGTGTGATGGAGGGTGATGTGTGTGATGGAGGGTGATGGAGGGTGAGTGTGTGATGGAGGGTGAGTGTGTGATGGGGGGTGAGTGTGTGATGGAGGGTGAGTGTGAGATGGAGGGTGATGGAGGGTGAGTGTGAGATGGAGGGTGATGGAGGGTGAGTGTGAGATGGAGGGTGATGGGGGTGAGTGTGTGATGGAGGGTGATGGGGGGTGAGTGTGTGATGGAGGGTGATGTGTGTGATGGAGGGTGAGTGTGTGATGGGGGGTGAGTGTGTGATGGAGGGTGATGTGTGTGATGGAGGGTGAGTGTGTGATGGGGGGTGAGTGTGTGATGGAGGGTGAGTGTGAGATGGAGGGTGATGGGGGGTGAGTGTGTGATGGAGGGTGATGTGTGTGATGGAGGGTGAGTGTGTAATGGGGGGTGAGTGTGTGATGGAGGGTGAGTGTGTGATGGAGGGTGATGTGTGTGATGGAGGGTGATGTGTGTGATGGAGGGTGAGTGTGTGATGGGGGGTGAGTGTGTGATGGAGGGTGAGTGTGAGATGGAGGGTGATGGGGGGTGAGTGTGTGATGGAGGGTTATGTGTGTGATGGAGGGTGAGTGTGTGATGGGGGGTGATGTGTGTGATGGAGGGTGATGGGGGGTGAGTGTGAGATGGAGGGTGAGTGTGTGATGGAGGGTGATTGGGGGTGAGTGTGTGATGGAGGGTGATGTTTGTGATGGAGGGTGAGTGTGAGATGGAGGGTGATAGGCTATGAGTGTGAGATGGAGGGTGATGGGGGTGAGTGTGTGATGGAGGGTGGTGGAGGGTGAGTGTGTGATGGAGGGTGAGTGTGTGATGGAGGATGATGGGGGGTGAGTGTGAGATGGAGGGTGATGGGGGGTGAGTGTGTGATGGAGGGTGATGTGTGTGATGGAGGGTGAGTGTGTGATGGAGGGTGATGTGTGTGATGGAGGGTGAGTGTGAGATGGAGGGTGATGGGGGGTGAGTGTGTGATGGAGGGTGATGTGTGTGATGGAGGGTGATGGAGGGTGAGTGTGTGATTGGGGGTGAGTGTGTGATGGAGGGTGATGTTTGTGATGGAGGGTGAGTGTGAGATGGAGGGTGATAGGCGATGAGTGTGAGATGGAGGGTGATGGGGGTGAGTGTGTGATGGAGGGTGGTGGAGGGTGAGTGTGTGATGGAGGGTGAGTGTGTGATGGAGGATGATGGGGGGTGAGTGTGAGATGGAGGGTGATGGGGGGTGAGTGTGTGATGGAGGGTGATGTGTGTGATGGAGGGTGAGTGTGTGATGGAGGGTGATGTGTGTGATGGAGGGTGAGTGTGAGATGGAGGGTGATGGGGGGTGAGTGTGTGATGGAGGGTGATGTGTGTGATGGAGGGTGATGGAGGGTGAGTGTGTGATGGAGGGTGAGTGTGTGATGGGGGGTGAGTGTGTGATGGAGGGTGAGTGTGAGATGGAGGGTGATGGAGGGTGAGTGTGAGATGGAGGGTGATGGAGGGTGAGTGTGAGATGGAGGGTGATGGGGGGTGAGTGTGTGATGGAGGGTGATGGGGGGTGAGTGTGTGATGGAGGGTGATGTGTGTGATGGAGGGTGAGTGTGTGATGGGGGGTGAGTGTGTGATGGAGGGTGATGTGTGTGATGGAGGGTGAGTGTGTGATGGGGGGTGAGTGTGTGATGGAGGGTGAGTGTGAGATGGAGGGTGATGTGGGGTGAGTGTGTGATGGAGGGTGATGTGTGTGATGGAGGGTGAGTGTGTAATGGGGGGTGAGTGTGTGATGGAGGGTGAGTGTGTGATGGAGGGTGATGTGTGTGATGGAGGGTGATGTGTGTGATGGAGGGTGAGTGTGTGATGGGGGGTGAGTGTGTGATGGAGGGTGAGTGTGAGATGGAGGGTGATGGGGGGTGAGTGTGTGATGGAGGGTTATGTGTGTGATGGAGGGTGAGTGTGTGATGGGGGGTGATGTGTGTGATGGAGGGTGATGGGGGGTGAGTGTGAGATGGAGGGTGATGGGGGGTGAGTGTGTGATGGAGGGTGAGTGTGTGATGGGGGGTGAGTGTGTGATGGAGGGTGAGTGTGTGATGGGGGATGAGTGTGTGATGGAGGGTGATGTGTGTGATGGGGGGTGAGTGTGTGATGGAGGGTGAGTGTGTGATGGGGGGTGCGTGTGTGATGGAGGGTGATGTGTGTGATGGAGGGTGAGTGTGTGATGGGGGGTGAGTGTGTGATGGAGGGTGAGTGTGAGATGGAGGGTGAGTGTGTGATGGGGGGTGAGTGTGTGATGGAGGGTGAGTGTGTGATGGGGGGTGAGTGTGTGATGGAGGGTGAGTTTGAGATGGAGGATGAGTGTGTGATGGGGGGTGAGTGTGTGATGGAGGGTGAGTGTGAGATGTAGGGTGAGTGTGTGATGGGGGGTGAGTGTGTGATGGAGGGTGAGTGTGTGATGGGGGGTGAGTGTGTGATGGAGGGTGAGTGTGAGATGGAGGGTGAGTGTGTGATGGGGGGTGAGTGTGTGATGGAGGGTGATGGGGGGTGAGTGTGAGATGGAGGGTGATGGGGGGTGATGTGTGTGATGGAGGGTGAGTGTGTGATGGGGGGTGAGTGTGTGATGGGGGGTGAGTGTGAGATGGAGGGTGAGTGTGTGATGGGGGGTGAGTGTGTGATGGAGGGTGAGTGTGTGAGTGTGATGGAGGGTGAGTGTGTGATGGAGGGTGAGTGTGTGAGTGTGATGGAGGGTGAGTGTGTGATGGGGGTGAGTGTGTGATGGGGGTGAGTGTGTGATGGGGGGTGAGTGTGTGATGGAGGGTGAGTGTGAGATGGAGGGTGAGTGTGTGATGGGGGGTGAGTGTGTGATGGAGGGTGAGTGTGTGATGGGGGGTGAGTGTGTGATGGAGGGTGAGTGTGAGATGGAGGGTGAGTGTGTGATGGAGGGTGAGTGTGTGATGGGGGGTGAGTGTGTGATGGAGGGTGAGTGTGTGATGGGGGGTGACACCTAATCAACATATAGTGTGGTCAACAACAAAGGCATGTGTGTAAAAAGCAGGAGGAATGTTTAACCCTCGTGCTGCCTTCGGGTCACATGACCCAAAGGTTCATAACGAACCATCGTTGTGTTTACCCAATTTTACCCAATACAAAAACAAATTAAAATAATTTTCTTTTAACCTTTGCAATGTGGGGGGTCTGAGACAGCCTAGCTGTTAAAAGAAAATGCTTCACTTTGTCTTTGTATGCGGTAAATCTGTCGCAATACGACGGTGGGTCACAATGACTGATGTGTCAGAATGACCCGAAGATAACACAAGGGTTAAACAGTATTATTGAGTAACAAGATGAGGGGGCAGGGCCGAGGGGGACTCGTCAAAGTGATACGTTTCTAAAGATATCCTGAATGAATGTCTGTAGGACTAGGCTTTCCATAACATTATTGTTAGCTAAACGCAATGCTATTGGTGGAGGGTTCTCCCACGTGATACTCTTGTCACCGACGCTAGTTGTGTTCATGGCTCCTCCTGCAACATCGACACGGGGCTGAGAGGCTGCAGGGGTAACGCAAAAAAAACTGTTTTTTTCTCGACTTATAGGAAGGGTGTAGAATTGCGCAATGTTTAAGAAAAAAACATATTGAATTGCGTCCTAAACGTCGTTCCGACTGCTGTGAAGGGTTTGAATTTTCCTTCGGATTCTCAACACCCCAAATGAACTCCGTCAGAGCCAGCAGCAGACGACCCAGGCGAGTGTCGAGGCCGCGCCCGGTACAACCGGAAAGGAATAACCAGGACAGAGGTACGTTGTTTGATTAAGTAAAATGTCTAAAAGGTGTGCATTTAAAGCGGTGTCAAAAAAACAAATAGCCTTTAACACATTGGTGATGGTGACAGGTACAGATTGGTAACAAATAGTGTCAGTAAATTCGTATCGGAAAACGTCTTTCCATTAGTTGAACTGAGGAAATGCCGAGGCTTGTGTTTCCATAGCGTTCACAGGGCCGCGCTTTGTTCGGTTGCTTTCAGTGGTTGCCTTGGCTGGACAACTATCCATTTATGTTGAAGCATAGTTGCAGAGTGACACCAGATTCGGTCATACAAAATACAGGCAAATAGAAATCCTGTTCTCCCTTTGCTCCTTTAGGAACAATTATAATTGGGAAAAGGCTGTAGTTGGGCAGTTAGATGGTCAACAGCTAGCGAGTTAATGAGCAAATTGGCATCCCATGATGACGTTTTTGTAGCCAGCTAGCACTAGCTAGCTCGCTAAGCAGCTGCGCCTTTGTCAAAACGATACTTCGAGTAAATTGACCAACTGGCTTGCAAGCTAGGACATTTCAACATACATTTCCTGTCCACTCGTGTATAAATTGTTTTCCGGTATTATGTATAATCAAGGCGCGTTGTTGGCAAGGAAGCATTTGTTTGTGCGGCACCTTTGTCACCTATCCGTTTGTATTGTAGCTAGCTGCGACATAGTGAGACAATTCGTTTGGGCTTTCCGGGCGGCCGGCGGTGCACCGGGCAACTGATGCTTACGTCGGTTTTTTATAACCAGACAGCCACCTATGTTAAACTGGGTCCTTGTTCTCAAGTGACTTGTGTCCAGTATGTTATAATGTCACGGTGATTTTTATACTTCAAATGTAGCCTTTGCCAATGATGGCGAATTGCAGATTTGTTGTGCTTAAAGCTCCCGTTCCAAGTCATTAGCATGTGAATGTTTTAAAACGGGGAGCTGTGTGTTTCCGAAGAACAACAATGCACGTGTTTGTTTTCTAAATAAACCCGGTGTCACTAATTAAGATTAGCTTCGATCGTGTTCCGCCAATGCCAATATATATCTCAATTATTGGGCCCCATGTTATACAAAACGACTTACCCTAGTTATCAGGTCATCATCACGTCGTTGCGTGACTACAATCAAATACATCAACTAGGAAGCGTTGTGCCTTATGCCAAGTGAATTTCATATGTAAACAAACACTTTTTTGTACAAGCTTGAAAGCAAACAACGCGTCTATTCAATAATTAACAACCTATAGATGCAAGAAAAAACGTAACTTGTTTTACAATTTTCTTTGATAAACACCTGTTTACGCTCCTGTTTCGCCCGCGAGACAAAAATGCTGCCTCCCCCTTCCTCAGTTACGACGCACTAAATTCTAAAAAATATATTTTTTAGACGCTACACATGTTATACATCGTTGGAAAGCTACGATTCTTGTGCTTCCATTGAAATAAACCAATTCAAGATCAAGTCGCAATAGCAAGCAAAGTCAACGTCTTTTTCCGGTGAACATTCCTTCAACAATGCCAAAGAAAAAAGTTGTACTCACCCTAAGTTGTTCAAATAGGTCCAGGTGTGCAAATCATGCCATCAAAACTTGATCTGCGTAAGTCCCAAGGGTTCAAAGTATCTAACCATGTAAAGTAATTCGTCCAAATACAATGTTTTACGTTCATGAATAGCCATTATCCTTTGTTTCATTATGCAAGTTAGCCGACGGAAGAAACAACTTGTTCACATAAAAGTGTTATTTTCTCCGATTTATCAACGGAGTATTTACAAAATGAAGGTCTCAAAATGTCCGTTGAACCCTCCCCTTTTGATTGACACCTTGTTCGACCCAATAGGAGCTTCCATGCCCCGTTGACAGCCCTCTAAAGCCAACTAGGTCTGTGCGTCCTGCCCCCCCCCGCCCCCCCCCCCCCACACTCGTTCTAAACAAATTTCTCGAACTGGCTTCGACTGGCTCTGAAATTAGCTCGTTAGCCTTGTAGCTGACAGCTAGCTGAAAATGCCAATACCTCATTTGTATGCGTCTGTGGAGCCTTCAAAATAACAGTCGATTGCGCAATATGGTTGACAGAATCAGTGTTCTTTGTGCGCCAATCCTTGGAATCAGATAAAGCACTCCAATGTGTTCATGCTTCAGTTTTTGTGTTTCAGTATTACTAATTAGGGATTTAGCTATTATATATGATATTTCTAAGTACCAGAGATGGGCCAGAGATAACAATTATGAAAAATAATACCTTTTTATTTGACCTTGACCTTGGTTACAAAGGGTCATTTTGGAGTCTCCAAAAGACCCTTTTAGAAAATTCCTGGATGTACTCTTATAAAAACATGTGTCAAATATGAATATATTGTGGTATTATGTTTGACTTTTGATTTGAATTGGGTAAGGCTTCAACCTGTGGTCCAATTTAGTCTTCCAGATAATACCTACCACCTCTAGGCCTCTTCAGGCCTCTGTTTTCAAAACAAAATCTAGGCGGAAATAGAAATTTTCACTTTCCTTGTGTTCAAGCTTCTATTACTCAACACTAGAAGGACTGACAGGGGTCCTGACAACAGGGGACATAACTTCAGAGTGTCAGCTTTCAAAAGAGATCATTTACATGCATGTACTCCAAATGGTTCAAGAACAGCTTCCAATTTACTTTGGGTATGCTGTTTAGGCGTTTTCAGGCAAATTTAACAGGAACATGAAAAGGTTAAAGAGGAGATTTTTCCAAACTTAGTACATTTGGGAAACTACTTTTATTTTCACGTACAGAAGAGTAAGCTACTTCTAGCTTAGCTAGCTAGCTAGCATTGACTACAGTGGTCTAGCTGTACCTTTCTAATCTACTGTACAGTAACGCATAAGAAAGCAACGTTACAGAAGTAACAAAAACTTGCATTGCTGTGATTTAGAAAATATTTTTAATTAGTTACCTAGACTATCTGTTTCAGAAGTATTACATTTATGTGCTAGCTCGCTAGCGTGGCCATAAATAATAAGGATGAGCATGGGTGTTTGAATAGCTGCTACTTTCGTCATTAGTCAAATCAGTCTCCTCTCTGTGAAGACTGCTGGTGTTGCTAGAAGATGCGGCGGTAGCCTGCTCAGTGTTTGTAGTGGTTACTGGCTAGTAGTCCGGGAGAATCCCCAGAGCAACAAGGCAACTCCCTTGTGGGGTCGGCACAGACACACTGGACGCAATGTCAGGCTAAAATGGAGCTACGTGCACCTGAAGGTAAGGATTGTAGGTGAGGTGATTTTGATTAGGCATTAATCTGCATAGCATGAACTTCAAACAGATTAGAAACCTGGTCATAGTTGCTGGGTGTCAGTTTGGCTTTTAGTCCAGTGTCCGAGCTGACTTCTAACAAGTCTAGGCCAGTGGGTTTATATTTAACTATGGCCGGTGCTTATTCTACACACCGCAAGGGAAACTTTTTTGTTGTTTGTGCTTGTTGTTGACAAAGTGCTTGAGAGTTCCCTGGATGGTGATGGTGGTGGTGGTGGGTGTAGTAGAAGGAAGCACATGTTGATGAAAGGCAGTGTTAGTTCACAGCAGGGCCCCTGTCTTCACTGCACAGGACAGGAATGTGGACGCTCTGCCGTCTGACATCTCAGCAGTTAAAAACAACACCCTCACTTTGTAGCCATAACATTCCACACTAGGCTAGTACCTGACCTCCACGCACATGGGTCTTAGTGTGTCTCCTGTGCTGTGTTGTCATGGTAATAGTCTTCATGTCTCTCTCCTTTCCAGATGAGGACGTCCCCGCAGATATGGTTGCAGAAGAATCCGTTCCTGGAGCTCAGAACAGTCCCTATCAGCTACGAAGGAAGTCTCTGTTGCCCAAGAGAACCGCGTGTCCAGCCAAGAGCAACATGGAGGTAGGACCCCACTACTGGAGGAGGAGGGGGGGTAATGTTAACATGGAGGTAGGACCCCACTACTGGAGGGGGAGTGGGTAATGTTAACATGGAGGTAGGACCCCACTACTGGAGGGGGAGTGGGTAATGTTAACATGGAGGTAGGACCCCACTACTGGAGGGGGAGTGGGTAATGGTAACATGGAGGTAGGACCCCACTACTGGAGGGGGAGTGGGGGTAATGTTAACATGGAGGTAGGACCCCACTACTGGAGGGGGAGTGGGTAATGTTAACATGGAGGTAGGACCCCACTACTGGAGGGGGAGTGGGTAATGTTAACATGGAGGTAGGACCCCACTACTGGAGGAGGAGGGGGGGTAATGTTAACATGGAGGTAGGACCCCACTACTGGAGGGGGAGTGGGTAATGTTAACATGGAGGTAGGACCCCACTACTGGAGGGGGAGTGGGTAATGTTAACATGGAGGTAGGACCCCACTACTGGAGGGGGAGTGGGTAATGTTAACATGGAGGTAGGACCCCACTACTGGAGGGGGAGTGGGGGTAATGTTAACATGGAGGTAGGACCCCACTACTGGAGGGGGAGTGGGTAATGTTAACATGGAGGTAGGACCCCACTACTGGAGGGGGAGTGGGTAATGTTAACATGGAGGTAGGACCCCACTACTGGAGGGGGAGTGGGGGTAATGTTAACATGGAGGTAGGACCCCACTACTGGAGGGGGAGTGGGTAATGGTAACATGGAGGTAGGACCCCACTACTGGAGGGGGAGTGGGGGTAATGTTAACATGGAGGTAGGACCCCACTACTGGAGGGGGAGTGGGTAATGTTAACATGGAGGTAGGACCCCACTACTGGAGGGGGAGTGGGTAATGTTAACATGGAGGTAGGACCCCACTACTGGAGGAGGAGGGGGGGTAATGTTAACATGGAGGTAGGACCCCACTACTGGAGGGGGAGTGGGTAATGTTAACATGGAGGTAGGACCCCACTACTGGAGGGGGAGTGGGTAATGTTAACATGGAGGTAGGACCCCACTACTGGAGGGGGAGTGGGTAATGTTAACATGGAGGTAGGACCCCACTACTGGAGGGGGAGTGGGGGTAATGTTAACATGGAGGTAGGACCCCACTACTGGAGGGGGAGTGGGTAATGTTAACATGGAGGTAGGACCCCACTACTGGAGGGGGAGTGGGTAATGTTAACATGGAGGTAGGACCCCACTACTGGAGGGGGAGTGGGGGTAATGTTAACATGGAGGTAGGACCCCACTACTGGAGGGGGAGTGGGTAATGGTAACATGGAGGTAGGACCCCACTACTGGAGGGGGAGTGGGTAATGGTAACATGGAGGTAGGACCCCACTACTGGAGGGGGAGTGGGTAATGGTAACATGGAGGTAGGACCCCACTACTGGAGGGGGAGTGGGTAATGGTAACATGGAGGTAGGACCCCACTACTGGAGGGGGAGTGGGTAATGGTAACATGGAGGTAGGACCCCACTACTGGAGGGGGAGTGGGTAATGGTAACATGGAGGTAGGACCCCACTACTGGAGGGGGAGTGGGTAATGTTAACATGGAGGTAGGACCCCACTACTGGAGGGGGAGTGGGTAATGTTAACATGGAGGTAGGACCCCACTACTGGAGGGGGAGTGGGTAATGTTAACATGGAGGTAGGACCCCACTACTGGAGGGGGAGTGGGTAATGTTAACATGGAGGTAGGACCCCACTACTGGAGGGGGAGTGGGTAATGTTAACATGGAGGTAGGACCCCACTACTGGAGGGGGAGTGGGTAATGTTAACATGGAGGTAGGACCCCACTACTGGAGGGGGAGTGGGTAATGTTAACATGGAGGTAGGACCCCACTACTGGAGGGGGAGTGGGTAATGTTAACATGGAGGTAGGACCCCACTACTGGAGGGGGAGTGGGTAATGTTAACATGGAGGTAGGACCCCACTACTGGAGGGGGAGTGGGTAATGTTAACATGGAGGTAGGACCCCACTACTGGAGGAGGAGGGGGGGTAATGTTAACATGGAGGTAGGACCCCACTACTGGAGGGGGAGTGGGTAATGTTAACATGGAGGTAGGACCCCACTACTGGAGGGGGAGTGGGGGTAATGTTAACATGGAGGTAGGACCCCACTACTGGAGGGGGAGTGGGTAATGTTAACATGGAGGTAGGACCCCACTACTGGAGGGGGAGTGGGTAATGTTAACATGGAGGTAGGACCCCACTACTGGAGGGGGAGTGGGTAATGTTAACATGGAGGTAGGACCCCACTACTGGAGGTGGAGTGGGTAATGTTAACATGGAGGTAGGACCCCACTACTGGAGGGGGAGTGGGTAATGTTAACATGGAGGTAGGACCCCACTACTGGAGGGGGAGTGGGTAATGTTAACATGGAGGTAGGACCCCACTACTGGAGGGGGAGTGGGTAATGTTAACATGGAGGTAGGACCCCACTACTGGAGGGGGAGTGGGTAATGTTAACATGGAGGTAGGACCCCACTACTGGAGGGGGAGTGGGTAATGTTAACATGGAGGTAGGACCCCACTACTGGAGGGGGAGTGGGTAATGTTAACATGGAGGTAGGACCCCACTACTGGAGGGGGAGTGGGTAATGTTAACATGGAGGTAGGACCCCACTACTGGAGGGGGAGTGGGTAATGTTAACATGGAGGTAGGACCCCACTACTGGAGGGGGAGGGGGGGTAATGTTAACATGGAGGTAGGACCCCACTACTGGAGGGGGAGTGGGTAATGTTAACATGGAGGTAGGACCCCACTACTGGAGGTGGAGTGGGTAATGTTAACATGGAGGTAGGACCCCACTACTGGAGGGGGAGTGGGTAATGTTAACATGGAGGTAGGACCCCACTACTGGAGGGGGAGTGGGTAATGTTAACATGGAGGTAGGACCCCACTACTGGAGGGGGAGTGGGTAATGTTAACATGGAGGTAGGACCCCACTACTGGAGGGGGAGTGGGTAATGTTAACATGGAGGTAGGACCCCACTACTGGAGGTGGAGTGGGTAATGTTAACATGGAGGTAGGACCCCACTACTGGAGGGGGAGTGGGTAATGTTAACATGGAGGTAGGACCCCACTACTGGAGGGGGAGGGGGGGTAATGTTAACATGGAGGTAGGACCCCACTACTGGAGGGGGAGTGGGTAATGTTAACATGGAGGTAGGACCCCACTACTGGAGGGGGAGTGGGTAATGTTAACATGGAGGTAGGACCCCACTACTGGAGGGGGAGTGGGTAATGTTAACATGGAGGTAGGACCCCACTACTGGAGGGGGAGTGGGTAATGTTAACATGGAGGTAGGACCCCACTACTGGAGGGGGAGTGGGTAATGTTAACATGGAGGTAGGACCCCACTACTGGAGGTGGAGTGGGTAATGTTAACATGGAGGTAGGACCCCACTACTGGAGGGGGAGTGGGTAATGTTAACATGGAGGTAGGACCCCACTACTGGAGGGGGAGTGGGGGTAATGTTAACATGGAGGTAGGACCCCACTACTGGAGGGGGAGTGGGTAATGTTAACATGGAGGTAGGACCCCACTACTGGAGGGGGAGTGGGTAATGTTAACATGGAGGTAGGACCCCACTACTGGAGGGGGAGTGGGTAATGTTAACATGGAGGTAGGACCCCACTACTGGAGGGGGAGTGGGTAATGTTAACATGGAGGTAGGACCCCACTACTGGAGGGGGAGTGGGTAATGTTAACATGGAGGTAGGACCCCACTACTGGAGGGGGAGTGGGTAATGTTAACATGGAGGTAGGACCCCACTACTGGAGGGGGAGTGGGTAATGTTAACATGGAGGTAGGACCCCACTACTGGAGGGGGAGTGGGTAATGTTAACATGGAGGTAGGACCCCACTACTGGAGGGGGAGTGGGTAATGTTAACATGGAGGTAGGACCCCACTACTGGAGGGGGAGTGGGTAATGTTAACATGGAGGTAGGACCCCACTACTGGAGGGGGAGTGGGTAATGTTAACATGGAGGTAGGACCCCACTACTGGAGGGGGAGTGGGTAATGTTAACATGGAGGTAGGACCCCACTACTGGAGGTGGAGTGGGTAATGTTAACATGGAGGTAGGACCCCACTACTGGAGGGAGAGTGGGTAATGGTAACATGGAGGTAGGACCCCACTACTGGAGGGGGAGTGGGTAATGTTAACATGGAGGTAGGACCCCACTACTGGAGGGGGAGTGGGTAATGTTAACATGGAGGTAGGACCCCACTACTGGAGGGGGAGTGGGTAATGTTAACATGGAGGTAGGACCCCACTACTGGAGGGGGAGTGGGTAATGTTAACATGGAGGTAGGACCCCACTACTGGAGGGGGAGTGGGTAATGTTAACATGGAGGTAGGACCCCACTACTGGAGGGGGAGTGGGTAATGTTAACATGGAGGTAGGACCCCACTACTGGAGGGGGAGTGGGTAATGTTAACATGGAGGTAGGACCCCACTACTGGAGGGTGTGTGTGTGTGTGTGTGTTAATTAGGTGTGTATGTGGTGGTGGAAAGTGTGTGCATGCACGCATGTGGTGGTAACTAAAACATCTGTGTGTGTGTTAAATAGAAGGTGTGCGTATGTGTGTGCACTTCTAGAAGAAGTGGTGGTAACTATCAAGTGTGTTGTGGTGTTGGTGTGTGTGTGGTTGGTGTGTTTGTGAGGTGTAGTGTCTGGATGTGTGTGTGTTTGTGAGGTGTAGTGTCTGGATGTGTGTGTGGTGTGTGTTTGTGAGGTGTAGTGTCTGGATGTGTGTGAGGTGTGTGTTTGTGAGGTGTAGTGTCTGGATGTGTGTGAGGTGTGTGTTTGTGAGGTGTAGTGTCTGGATGTGTGTGTTTGTGAGGTGTAGTGTCTGGATGTGGGTGAGGTGTAGTGTCTGGATGTGTTTGTGAGGTGTCGTGTCTGGATGTGTGTGTGGTGTGTGTTTGTCAGGTGTAGTGTCTGGATGTGTGTGAGGTGTAGTGTCTGGATGTGTTTGTGGTGTGTGGTGTGTGTTTGTGAGGTGTGTGTTTGTGAGGTGTGTGTGTGTGTGTGGTGTGTGTTTGTGAGGTGTGTGGTGTGTGTTTGTGAGGTGTGTGGTGTGTGTTTGTGAGGTGTGTGGTGTGTGTTTGTGAGGTGTGTGGTGTGTGTTTGTGAGGTGTGTGGTGTGTGTTTGTGAGGTGTGTGTGGAGTGTGTGTGTGGTGTGTGTTTGTGATGATGCTTAGCTTCTCTTCTGTCTGCAGGGAGCTTCTACTTCCACGACAGAGAACTTCAGCCACCGGGCCAAACGTGCCAGAGTCTCCGGGAAGTCACAAGACTTACCAGGTAAGCTGTCTAACCCTAACCCTGGTCCTCAGTCCTAACCCTACCAGGTAAACTCTATAGCAGGGGTGTTCCACCCTGGTTATCAGGATTAGTCCTAATTCTAGTCTAAACCCTACCATGTAAGATCTCCATAGCAGCGGTGGCTACCAGGTAAGAGCAGCTCTCTATAGTATCCAAAGCAATGTACAGGGGGAGATTTTAACCTCCAACCTGATATGCAGTCAAATGCTGTAACATTGAGCTATACCCATCCTGTACTATAATATACTGACCAGTAAGCAGGATAAAATATACTGACCAGTAAGCAGGCTATCATATACTGACAAGTAAGCAGGATACAATATACTGACCAGTAAGCAGGCTATCATATACTGACCAGTAAGCAGGATATCATATACTGACCAGTAAGCAGGATATAATATACTGACCAGTAAGCAGGATATCATATACTGACCAGTAAGCAGGATATCATATACTGACCAGTAAGCAGGATATCACCAGTAAGCAGCATATCATATACTGACCAGTAAGCAGGCTATCATATACTGACCAGTAAGCAGGATATCATATACTGACCAGTAAGCAGGATATAATATACTGACCAGTAAGCAGGATATCATATACTGACCAGTAAGCAGGATATCATATACTGACCAGTAAGCAGGATATCACCAGTAAGCAGCATATCATATACTGACCAGTAAGCAGGATATCACCAGTAAGCAGTATATCATATACTGACAAGTAAGCAGGATATCACCAGTAAGCAGGATATCATATACTGACCAGTAAGCAGGATATCACCAGTAAGCAGTATATCATATACTGACCAGTAAGCAGGATATCACCAGTAAGCAGTATATCATATACTGACCAGTAAGCAAGAAATCACATACCGACCAGTAAGCAGCATATCATATACTGACCAGTAAGCAGGATTTCATATACTGACTAGTAAGCAGGATATCATATACTGACCAGTAAGCAGGATATCACCAGTAAGCAGTATATCATATACTGACCAGTAAGCAAGAAATCACATACCGACCAGTAAGCAGCATATCATATACTGACCAGTAAGCAGGATTTCATATACTGACTAGTAAGCAGGATTTCATATACTGACCAGTAAGCAGGATTTCATATACTGACTAGTAAGCAGGATATCATATACTGACCAGTAAGCAGGATATCATATACTGACCAGTAAGCAGGATATCCCTTGCCCGTGTTTCAGCGCACTGTTAAAAGAGGACATCCACAATGGGAGTTGTGGATGTCCTGTGGATGAGTGTAACTCAGAATGGAATTTATTCGCCTGTGCAAACTTTCATGGCGAATAAATCCCATTCTGAGTTACACTCTTTCTATAGTTTCTAACTGCATCTACATCCTTTAGTGCAGATATAAATTGTAATGTTACGTTTATGTTGTGTATCTAGGATATCTGATGATAGACAGGATACATCATAAGACGTGTCCTAGGAGGGTTAGCGTTACCTTAGGAGGGTTAGCGTTACCCTAGGAGGGATTCAGTTTACTGGAGTTAATTTCCTTTTCAGCTTCACCTCATGCAGCTTTTCTATTACTGATGTTTCTTTTTCTAAAACATTGATGCAGCATAAGCAGTGTCCTTTTTTAGTCATATGTTCATGTTTCATAGACATGTTTTCATGTCATTTTTATTTGTCAAAATACATTTTCATAACAATCTTAAAATATTTTCATTATCTCCTTGATGGGCACACTGCCCCCTGCACACGCCCCTCCCCCCACACATGCCCTGCACACGCCCCTCCCCCCACACATGCCCTGCACATGCCCCGCCCCCCACACATGCCCTGCACACGCCCCTCCCCCCACACATGCCCTGCACACGCCCCGCCCCCCACACATGCCCTGCACACGCCCCTCCCCCCACACATGCCCTGCACATGCCCCGCCCCCCACACATGCCCTGCACATGCCCGCCCCCCACACATGCCCTGCACACGCCCCTCCCCCCACACATGCCCTGCACATGCCCCGCCCCCCACACATGCCCTGCACACGCCCCTCCCCCCACACATGCCCTGCACACGCCCCGCCCCCCACACATGCCCTGCACACGCCCCTCCCCACACACATGCCCTGCACACGCCCCTCCCCCCACACATGCCCTGCACACGCCCCTCCCCCCACACATGCCCTGCACACGCCCCGCCCCCCACACATGCCCTGCACACGCCCCTCCCCCCACACATGCCCTGCACACGCCCCTCCCCCACACATGCCCTGCACACGCCCCTCCCCCCACACATGCCCTGCACACGCCCCTCCCCCCACACATGCCCTGCACATGCCCCGCCCCCCACACATGCCCTGCACACGCCCCTCCCCCCACACATGCCCTGCACACGCCCCGCCCCCCACACATGCCCTGCACACGCCCCTCCCCCCACACATGCCCTGCACACGCCCCTCCCCCCACACATGCCCTGCACACGCCCCTCCCCCCACACATGCCCTGCACACGCCCCTCCCCCCACACATGCCCTGCACATGCCCCTCCCCCCACACATGCCCTGCACACGCCCCGCCCCCCACACATGCCCTGCACATGCCCCGCCCCCCACACATGCCCTGCACACGCCCCGCCCCCGATAACTCGTTTTTGAAGACCTATCAATGATCGAAATAACAGTTTAACAAAAATGCCCAATCCTTAGATACAATACATTGCTGTCATGATACGATACAGTGGTGTCACGGTCCGATACGGTTCGGTACTTTTTCCATACAGCTAAAAAGTACATAAAACATAAACAGCTAGCAAAATTGCAAAGAGCTTGCTTAGTGTAGCGGGCCTCAGCATATCAAGTGGTAGAGTTTTTCTTGGGGTGTGGGAGGGGCAGAAAACATAGTTGTTTGGGCTGTCTTGGTGGGCGCAGTAGCACTGACAACATTATGTCACACAATTTAAGATAGCTTTTATTTTCCAAAGGTAATAGGATTAGTCCAACTAATTATCTGGTTTGCATGCATACAGAAAACCTTGTCCTGAACTGGTTCACAATGAATACTTGTATTGTTACACCCCTACTCTCTATGATAACCCTATAACGAGCAGCTAAATTTGGTTTTGATGATAATGGATGATGCTGAATAACCCCACTCCTTCTGGTTGCCCCCAGCAGCGCCAGCAGAGCAGTACCTTCAGGAGAAGCTTCCAGATGAGGTGGTGCTGAAGATATTCTCGTACCTGTTGGAGCAGGACCTGTGCAGGGCCGCCTGCGTCTGCAAACGCTTCAGCGAACTGGCCAACGACCCCATCCTTTGGTGAGACTCTCCCCTCTTCCTCTCTCCCTCCACTGGCCATGCCGGTTCCTCTCCCTCCACTGGCCATGCCGGTTGGGAGTTGGTTCAATTGGCGAGCCTTCTAAGAACCAGTTTGCTTTTCCATGGGATTGAGAGCCACCACAGAACCAGGTCATATGTGACTGTATAAATCTCATCTTTCCCAGCAATACTAGTGTAACGGGTGTGGCCACGTCTGTTACCCTAGCGTCAAGCACACCATTAACAATGGCGCCTTACATTCCAAATTACAATTGAGAATAATAGTAATAACGCAACAGCCTATTTTACATTTTACATTTTAGTCATTTAGCAGACGCTCTTATCCAGAGCGACTTACAGTAAGTACAGGGACATTCCCCGAGGCAAGTAGGGTGAAGTGCCTTACCCAATGACACAACGTCATTTTGCACGGCTGGGAATCGAACTGGCAACCTTTCGGATTACTAGCCCGATTCCCTAACTGCTCAGCCACTTGACTCCTCCTATTTTGGATTCTTATTAACATCGAACATAAAATATAAATGTTAGCCCAAGCGTGTAGCTACCCCCTGGCATTGATCACACTGCAGTTAAACAAATCTATTAAACCGTTGTGGAAGAAGTATTCAGATCCGTTACTTAACATAAACACTATAGCTAATAAATGAAGGAATCTCGGTCAAGTGACTTATTATTTAAACAACCAATTTGTTGCCTTAAAATCTTAACTACATTCCATGACACAGCAAAAAAAGTATTTAAAAATGTCTAACTGCTTTAGGCTATTGTTGTCACAAAACCCGGTACCAAGTCGGTACTCAAACCAAAAAAGTTGTACAATACCAACATTTCTTAAGTACCGGATTGCAGAGGTGGACGCTGACAAGCACAGTGTTGCCAAAACAATCTCACCAGAAGTAACTAGTGGCCCTCTGACAAGTCACTAGATTACATTTTTTGTCACTAGGGAAGGCGTTGTTAAATTGGCATCACTGGACAAGCAGCTAATGCTGCAGGGGCTCCACTAAAAGTTGTTGACAAGAAAAGTGGAAGAGCCACGTATGGAAATACTTAAGTAATGAGGCAGGTGACGATGAGAACATAGTTCGCCAAAGTTTGTGTTTTGGAGTTTGGGATGGTATATTAACGTTTTGTACTTGACCAACATTTTAAGAGCCCCATGAAGTGTTTTTCATCCACTCTTTCTACTAATAAATTATGTTCACGTCCAGATTTATATTTTTGACCTCTACATATGATCTGTCATCTGCTGAGTTAGCTTAAAGTCTACACTCAGTCCACAGGCCTACATGCATTGTGATGTTATTAATGTTCTGTTGTTGTCATAAGTAGGCTACAGCCTTACATATTGTATGTTGCTGTCAACAAATGAGTTGTTCAGTAACATATTATATATATATGTAGCGGGGTTTGCTCGTTTAAAGATAGAAATACTTAATTTATCATAAAGTCTCGGGGCACCAACCTAATATTGGTTTAGGACATTAGGGAATCCTATGTTTAATATGTAATAATCAGTCTCATCTTTAAGAATGAATTTGTTGTAAGTGTAGAGCCAATCGTAACATCAGTGAACACGCACGTAAAAATATCTTTACAATGAATTTATTCAAGTAAGGTAAACAGATCTTATGAACAAGTTAGTTTATGGGTTTGATATGAGAGATTGGTTTCAATGAACAGAATGAAATGGTCTAACTTAAAGAAAGACAGAAATTGTACAGTCAATGATTACATCCTTACAAATCATAAACAGAGCTCACGCCAATGCCATGTCGAGGAGGAAAGAACGTTAGTCATAGTTACGTTTGATCAGGGGTTGATCAATGAGGCCAAATTGACCAATGAGGTCAAATGGACCTTTGGCGGTTTGCGCCAAAGGTCCATTTGACGAATCTGAAGTCAAAGCGCGGCTGCGCTGGGTCATGTGACTGAGTCTGCGGGATCTCAGTGAAGTCGCAATTAGAATTGCGTTTTTGTTTCTTCTGTTGAAACGTCCAGATAGACGCGTTCACTATGAAGTTGAATCTCAGGAGAAGCTTGGCGACGTCCTTTGGAACTCCAATCCTGATGGCGTTCATGCCATGGTTGGTTTTCGCTGGAGTCCGAGATTGATGGTCATCTTAGGGCTTTATACAGTTCAGAGTTCGAGGGAGGACCTGTCTGGGGTCTTGTTGATTGGGGGAAGCTGGGTTCTCAACTCCCCCCTCCTTCCTTCACACCTACCAAAGGTGTGATCTGATCTCTGGCTGGTTCATAAGATTGTTCAAATATTGTTCTGGACATCTTGGTACAGTTACAAAATATAGTTGAATGATTGTTTTATTATGATAGCTTTGTGTAGATACCAAGAATGACGTGGTTATCTTTCAGGAAGAAGGAGTTGTTACTAGAATCAAGATTTCAGTGAACACAACATTAAAACAAAGTAACAAAAATGACACAAATATCCCTCTCATAATCCTCCACCTTGTACTCTTGTGGTAAAGGTGAAGTCTCAAGAACTTTCCTCAAAAGTTCTGATCAAGGTATGTTCTTTGTTCAAATCGCCGCCGAAACGGATAGCAATTGGTTGCTGGAGACGTGTTGTCTCAAGCAGGCCCCTTTTGAAGCTTGCAAGCTAGCAGGAGGGCTGATTAGGTAGATTGGGGAGGTCCACCCCCAATTCTATAGTTCCTTTGCATTGGCGTTTGGTGGGTAATCAGCATACTGAGGGTGTCACGAGGGCTGATTAGGTTTGTCTGATGTGATTGAATCACTTTTCAGGTGTGGCAAGATGTTGGCTCCGTGGGTCTTGCTGACCTCACTACAGATCCTATATATAATAAATGTTTTGCTTTGGTATTGAGTGAAATTTCACTGGTATTGGTACCGACTACTGAAATGTTGATACCGTGACAGCAGTACTGTAGGCTACAGCTGGTCCTCAGCATTGGTTTTGTTGGTCACGGTAACCCCGCCTCCAACGGAAGTGGTTCTTACTTCTAGACCAGCAATGTTTTGGGACTACGTTGGAACCAGTTTTCCTGGTTCAGAGCCGATTCTTTGGCTGTCCAGATGCAAAGAACTGGTTTGAGATTAGGCACCAGCTTCAAACCAGCAGTCAAATTGCCTTAACCCTTGTCTTATCTTCAGGTCATTGTGACCCTTCAGTCATGGTGACCCCCCCCCAAGTGTTGCGACAACTTTACCTCATACAAAAATAAAGTGAAGCATTTTCTTTTAACCGTCGGGCTGTCTCAGACCCCCCCACAGCGCGACGGTTAAAAGAAAATGCTTTTTATTTGTTTTTGTATTGGGTAAAGTTGTCGCAACACAACGTTGTTGTGAACCTTCGGGTCATTGTGACCCGAAGGTTTGGGTGCTGGTTCGGAGCCGGTGCTTAATCTCGAACCAGTTCTTTCTATTTCGACAGCCTGAGAACCGGCTCCGAACCAGGGAAAGTGGTTCGCAATTAGCACCACTTCGGAGCTGGGCTAGTGTGGGAACCAAGTAAGAATCCGCTTGGGTTACCGTGACCAACAAGACGAACAGAATTCTTTGACTGCATTTGCTCTAAGTTTTTACAATTCATATTTCAGCTAAACGTTACTTGTAAATCAGCATCTGAATTAAAATGTAACGGGAAGTGGGCAGTGTAGTTTTTGAATGTGCTTATTTTATTGCTGAAACTGCTAATTTGAAAATTTGCTACGACTTTTCGATAATCTAGCTAGCATCGCAGTGCAGTGCAGACACTATTGGCTGCATTTGATCATAATCCTATCAAATGAGTGAAATGACAAACACAAATGTTATGAGCTATTGAGCCTATATTTAACACAAATGTAATACACAAGCACTATACAGCAAAAGTTTATAAAATGTTGCGCTGATAATGCCAGTGTTGTCATACTGCTGCGAGTCCAGGGTATTGCGCAATAGCCAAGAAATCCCGCATTTCAACCTCACGTTCTTCGGATTGATAAACAGCCTTTGTGTTTGACGGTGCCGCGCTAGCATTGCTGGGAAAGATGAGACGTATACAGTGACGTAATGACGTGGCTCTGTGGTGGCTCTCTAGCCTGTGGAAAAGCAAACCGGTTCTTAGGAAACTCGCAAATTGAACCAGCTCCGAACCGGCTCTAGCACCAGCTCCGAACTAGCTCCCGGTTCACTTCGGTGGAAAGGGGGTATAAAGTGCAGCTAGCTAGTTCCGTTCGCTACCTAGTAGCATCCTTGTTTGCATTGTCGGTGGTGATGGCTCTAGCCAGCTACTATGTTTTTGAATATGGACATCACCAGTTCCATATCGGGTCCATTGATTGGTTGATGTCACTCAATGTCAACTTTAATCCAAAGCCTGTTCACCCGTCCACTCTCTAATCCAACGCCTCTCCACCCCTCCATGGCTCCTCCCCCCATCATGGATTTAGGGACAATGTACTGCAACTTATCCATGTGTGAATGCCCTGTCCTATTAGATCTGTAAGTTTTTCCAGAAACTGGTGTGTTGCCCTGGTGTGTCGTACTGACCGCATGTGCATATGTGTATGTGTGCGTGAGTGCAGGAAGAGGCTGTACATGGAGGTGTTTGAGTATACGCGTCCCATGATGCACCCTGAGGCGGGAAAGTTCTACCAGATCAATCCAGAGGAGCATGAGCAGGTGAACCCCTGGAAGGAGAGCTTTCAACAGTTGGTAGGTACACACACACACACCCCTACACACACACACACGCACACCTATAGACACACCTACACACACACCCCAACACACAGTAAAAGTGAATGTGTTTGGTGTTTCAGTACAAAGGAGCCCACGTGAAGCCAGGCTTTGCAGAGCACTTCTACAGCAACCCTGCCAGATACAAGGGGAGGGAGAACATGCTGGTAAGGAGGGCTAGCTCTGGTCTGGGACTGTGTTAGTGGAGGGCTAGCTCTGGTCTGGGACTGTGTTTGTGGAGGGCTAGCTCTGGTCTGGGACTGTGTTTGTGGAGGGCTAGCTCTGGTCTGGGACTGTGTTAGTGGTGGGCTAGCTCTGGTCTGGGACTGTGTTTGTGGAGGGCTAGCTCTGGTACTGTGTTAGTGGAGGGCTAGCTCTGGGACTGTGTTAGTGGAGGGCTAGCTCTGGGACTGTGTTAGTGGAGGGCTAGCTCTGGGACTGTGTTAGTGGAGGGCTAGCTCTGGTACTGTGTTAGTGGAGGGCTAGCTCTGGGACTGTGTTAGTGGAGGGCTAGCTCTGGGACTGTGTTAGTGGAGGGCTAGCTCTGGTCTGGGACTGTGTTTGTGGAGGGCTAGCTCTGGTCTGGGACTGTGTTTGTGGAGGGCTAGCTCTGGTACTGTGTTAGTGGAGGGCTAGCTCTGGGACTGTGTTAGTGGAGGGCTAGCTCTGGGACTGTGTTAGTGGAGGGCTAGCTCTGGGACTGTGTTAGTGGAGGGCTAGCTCTGGTACTGTGTTAGTGGAGGGCTAGCTCTGGGACTGTGTTAGTGGAGGGCTAGCTCTGGGACTGTGTTAGTGGAGGGCTAGCTCTGGGACTGTGTTAGTGGAGGGCTAGCTCTGGTCTGGGACTGTTAGTGGAGGGCTAGCTCTGGTCTGGGACTGTTAGTGGAGGGCTAGCTCTGGTCTGGGACTGTGTTAGTGGAGGGCTAGCTCTGGTCTGGGACTGTGTTAGTGGAGGGCTAGCTCTGGGACTGTGTTAGTGGAGGGCTAGCTCTGGGACTGTGTTAGTGGAGGGCTAGCTCTGGGACTGTGTTAGTGGAGGGCTAGCTCTGGTACTGTGTTAGTGGTGGGCTAGCTCTGGGACTGTGTTAGTGGAGGGCTAGCTCTGGGACTGTGTTAGTGGAGGGCTAGCTCTGGGACTGTGTTAGTGGAGGGCTAGCTCTGGTCTGGGACTGTTAGTGGAGGGCTAGCTCTGGTCTGGGACTGTTAGTGGAGGGCTAGCTCTGGTCTGGGACTGTGTTAGTGGAGGGCTAGCTCTGGTCTGGGACTGTGTTAGTGGAGGGCTAGCTCTGGGACTGTGTTAGTGGAGGGCTAGCTCTGGGACTGTGTTAGTGGAGGGCTAGCTCTGGGACTGTGTTAGTGGAGGGCTAGCTCTGGGACTGTGTTAGTGGTGGGCTAGCTCTGGTCTGGTACTGTGTTAGTGGAGGGCTAGCTCTGGTCTGGTACTGTGTTAGTGGAGGGCTAGCTCTGGTCTGGGACTTTTAGTGGAGGGCTAGCTCTGGTCTGGGACTGTGTTAGTGGAGGGCTAGCTCTGGGACTGTGTTAGTGGAGGGCTAGCTCTGGTCTGGTACTGTGTTAGTGGAGGGCTAGCTCTGGTCTGGGACTGTTAGTGGAGGGCTAGCTCTGGTCTGGGACTGTTAGTGGAGGGCTAGCTCTGGTCTGGGACTGTGTTAGTGGAGGGCTAGCTCTGGGACTGTGTTAGTGGAGGGCTAGCTCTGGGACTGTGTTAGTGGAGGGCTAGCTCTGGGACTGTGTTAGTGGAGGGCTAGCTCTGGTACTGTGTTAGTGGAGGGCTAGCTCTGGGACTGTGTTAGTGGTGGGCTAGCTCTGGTCTGGTACTGTGTTAGTGGAGGGCTAGCTCTGGTCTGGGACTGTTAGTGGAGGGCTAGCTCTGGTCTGGGACTGTGTTAGTGGAGGGCTAGCTCTGGGACTGTGTTAGTGGAGGGCTAGCTCTGGTCTGGTACTGTGTTAGTGGAGGGCTAGCTCTGGTCTGGGACTGTTAGTGGAGGGCTAGCTCTGGTCTGGGACTGTGTTAGTGGAGGGCTAGCTCTGGGACTGTGTTAGTGGAGGGCTAGCTCTGGGACTGTGTTAGTGGAGGGCTAGCTCTGGTACTGTGTTAGTGGAGGGCTAGCTCTGGGACTGTGTTAGTGGTGGGCTAGCTCTGGGACTGTGTTAGTGGAGGGCTAACTCTGGGACTGTGTTAGTGGTGGGCTAGCTCTGGGACTGTGTTAGTGGAGGGCTAACTCTGGTACTGTGTTAGTGGTGGGCTAGCTCTGGGACTGTGTTAGTGGAGGGCTAACTCTGGTACTGTGTTAGTGGTGGGCTAGCTCTGGTACTGTGTTAGTGGTGGGCTAGCTCTGGGACTGTGTTAGTGGTGGGCTAGCTCTGGTACTGTGTTAGTGGAGGGCTAGCTCTGGGACTGTGTTAGTGGTGGGCTAGCTCTGGTACTGTGTTAGTGGTGGGCTAGCTCTGGTACTGTGTTAGTGGAGGGCTAGCTCTGGGACTGTGTTAGTGGAGGGCTAGCTCTGGGACTGTGTTAGTGGTGGGCTAGCTCTGGGACTGTGTTAGTGGAGGGCTAGCTCTGGTACTGTGTTAGTGGAGGGCTAGCTCTGGGACTGTGTTAGTGGTGGGCTAGCTCTGGTACTGTGTTAGTGGTGGGCTAGCTCTGGGACTGTGTTAGTGGAGGGCTAGCTCTGGGACTGTGTTAGTGGAGGGCTAGCTCTGGGACTGTGTTAGTGGTGGGCTAGCTCTGGGACTGTGTTAGTGGAGGGCTAGCTCTGGGACTGTGTTAGTGGTGGGCTAGCTCTGGGACTGTGTTAGTGGTGGGCTAGCTCTGGGACTGTGTTAGTGGTGGGCTAGCTCTGGTACTGTGTTAGTGGTGGGCTAGCTCTGGTACTGTGTTAGTGGAGGGCTAGCTCTGGTCTGGGACTGTTAGTGGAGGGCTAGCTCTGGTCTGGGACTGTTAGTGGAGGGCTAGCTCTGGTCTGGGACTGTTAGTGGAGGGCTAGCTCTGGTCTGGGACTGTTAGTGGAGGGCTAGCTCTGGTCTGGGACTGTTAGTGGAGGGCTAGCTCTGGTCTGGGACTGTTAGTGGAGGGCTAGCTCTGGTCTGGGACTGTTAGTGGAGGGCTAGCTCTGGGACTGTGTTAGTGGAGGGCTAGCTCTGGTACTGTGTTAGTGGAGGGCTAGCTCTGGGACTGTGTTAGTGGTGGGCTAGCTCTGGGACTGTGTTAGTGGAGGGCTAACTCTGGGACTGTGTTAGTGGTGGGCTAGCTCTGGGACTGTGTTAGTGGAGGGCTAACTCTGGTACTGTGTTAGTGGTGGGCTAGCTCTGGTACTGTGTTAGTGGTGGGCTAGCTCTGGGACTGTGTTAGTGGTGGGCTAGCTCTGGTACTGTGTTAGTGGTGGGCTAGCTCTGGGACTGTGTTAGTGGAGGGCTAGCTCTGGGACTGTGTTAGTGGAGGGCTAGCTCTGGGACTGTGTTAGTGGAGGGCTAGCTCTGGGACTGTGTTAGTGGTGGGCTAGCTCTGGGACTGTGTTAGTGGAGGGCTAGCTCTGGGACTGTGTTAGTGGTGGGCTAGCTCTGGGACTGTGTTAGTGGTGGGCTAGCTCTGGTACTGTGTTAGTGGTGGGCTAGCTCTGGTACTGTGTTAGTGGAGGGCTAGCTCTGGTCTGGGACTGTTAGTGGAGGGCTAGCTCTGGTCTGGGACTGTTAGTGGAGGGCTAGCTCTGGTCTGGGACTGTTAGTGGAGGGCTAGCTCTGGTCTGGGACTGTTAGTGGAGGGCTAGCTCTGGTCTGGGACTGTTAGTGGAGGGCTAGCTCTGGTCTGGGACTGTTAGTGGAGGGCTATCTCTGGTCTGGGACTGTTAGTGGAGGGCTATCTCTGGTCTGGGACTGTTAGTGGAGGGCTAGCTCTGGTCTGGGACTGTGTTAGTGGAGGGCTAGCTCTGGGACTGTGTTAGTGGAGGGCTAGCTCTGGGACTGTGTTAGTGGAGGGCTAGCTCTGGGACTGTGTTAGTGGAGGGCTAGCTCTGGGACTGTGTTAGTGGAGGGCTAGCTCTGGTACTGTGTTAGTGGAGGGCTAGCTCTGGGACTGTGTTAGTGGTGGGCTAGCTCTGGGACTGTGTTAGTGGAGGGCTAACTCTGGTACTGTGTTAGTGGTGGGCTAGCTCTGGGACTGTGTTAGTGGAGGGCTAACTCTGGTACTGTGTTAGTGGTGGGCTAGCTCTGGTACTGTGTTAGTGGTGGGCTAGCTCTGGGACTGTGTTAGTGGTGGGCTAGCTCTGGTACTGTGTTAGTGGTAGGCTAGCTCTGGGACTGTGTTAGTGGAGGGCTAGCTCTGGTACTGTGTTAGTAGTGGGCTAGCTCTGGTACTGTGTTAGTGGAGGGCTAGCTCTGGGACTGTGTTAGTGGTGGGCTAGCTCTGGTACTGTTTTAGTGGTGGGCTAGCTCTGGTACTGTGTTAGTGGAGGGCTAGCTCTGGGACTGTGTTAGTGGTGGGCTAGCTCTATTTGCAGTGGGCTTGCTGGTACTAACGTTGTGTGTGTGCAGTACTATGACACCATCGAGGACGCGCTGGGCGGCGTGCAGGAGGCTCACTTCGACGGCCTGATCTTCGTCCACTCTGGCGTCTACACAGACGAGTGGATCTACATCGAGTCTCCAATCACCATGATTGGAGCTGGTACGCACCCTGTTGCCATCAGATTCCTCAAACTGTCGCTCCTTAAACAAGATTGTAAAACCAAGTTATCACACAAATTGTTTTAATATTGTCTTTAATCCAGTATAATATGGATTCCATACTAGTGTATATACATCGTATGAAGGCTGCATGTGTTCTAACTGGTGTTTGTGATTCAGCGCCAGGGAAAGTGGCAGACAAGGTGGTGATTGAGAACACGAGAGACTCTACGTTTGTGTTCATGGAAGGCTCCGAAGATGCCTATGTGGGATACATGACCATACGGGTGAGATCACCTTATGAGTTATTTACTGGGATGGGATGTGGGGGGGCTTGACTGTGTTCAGGACCAGGTTGTGTCCATGAAGCTCCTGGTCTCAGTGTGTGTGTGTGTGTGTGTCCTCAGTTCAACCCTGATGACAAGTCTGCCCAGCACCACAATGCCCACCACTGCCTGGAGATCACCGTCAACTGCAGCCCCAACATCGACCACTGCATCATCCGCTCCACCTGCACAGGTAAACACCTCCATCTCCTCCTCACCACTCCACCACCTCCTCCTCACCACTCTTTTGCCTGGCTGTGTGTGTGTGTGGAGGAGGAGGAAGGCTGTGGTGGTGTTAAGATGTAGAGTTACGGGTCCATGTTGGTAAGGGACAGGAAGTTGTGTCGTGAGTGATGATTTATTTCCTGTATGTTTCAGTTGGGTCAGCGGTGTGTGTTAGTGGCCAGGGGGCGTGTCCTACCATCAAGCACTGCAACATCAGCGACTGTGAGAACGTGGGGCTGTACATAACCGATCATGCACAGGTAACACACACATACCTGACTACGCATAGATCACGCTCAGGTGTGCGGTTGCTAAGCTCTCTCTCCTCCAGGGCATCTATGAAGACAACGAGATCTCCAACAATGCTCTGGCGGGAATCTGGGTGAAAAACCATGGCAACCCCATCATCAGACGCAACCACATCCACCATGGACGAGATGTGGGGGTCTTCACTTTCGACCATGGCATGGTACACACACACACACACACACATACACACACACACACACACACACACCTGGGTAATGTCTTCACAGAGCAGTGTTTTACAGCCTGCTCCTCCTGCTCCTCCCCCTCCTCCCCCAGGGCTACTTTGAGAGCTGTAACATCCACAGGAACCGCATCGCGGGCTTCGAGGTGAAGGCGTACGCCAACCCCACGGTGGTGCGCTGTGAGATCCACCACGGCCAGACCGGGGGCATCTACGTGCACGAGAAGGGGCGGGGCCAGTTCATAGAGAACAAAATCTATGCCAACAACTTTGCTGGCGTGTGGATCACCTCCAACAGTGACCCAACCATCAGGTTAGTCATCTCAAACAGTGACCCCACCATCAGGTTAGTCATCTCAAACAGTGACCCCACCATCAGGTTAGTCATCTCAAACAGTGACCCCACCATCAGGTTAGTCATCTCAAACAGTGACCCCACCATCAGGTTAGTCATCTCAAACAGTGACCCCACCATCAGGTTAGTCATCTCCAACAGTGACCCCACCATCAGTTTAGTCATCTCCAACGGGGTCACTGAGACTGCGTCTCTGTTTATGGATGGGCGGGCGCACGGATACGGACGGGTAGACTGCGTTTATGGTTCTCCGTAGGCTGTGGGTGCTGAAAACAATTCACCGCCAGAAGAGTAGGTGGCTCAACGTTTTTTTGTAAGTCGTCGTGGAGTGTTTATTTACCTAGGTTATCGAGAAGTCGGAGCAAATTTACAAATTAGCCGTTTCATCAATATAATACGCACATTTTCAGCAACTACACTGCCCATTTCTCGTCACATTTTAATTCAGATGCTGATTTACATGTACTGTTTAGCTGAAATATGAATTGTAAAAACTTACAGCAATGGGGGTCAAAGGATTCTGTTCGTCCTGTTTATCACGACAACCCCGCCCCTGACGCAAGCGGTTCTTAATACTGACCAATCACAGCCAAGGGGGTCTCCGTAGCTCTCCGTCGCTCACGACGGATAGTTAGAAAATTCAGGAGGTGCACGTCGAGCTCTCCGGGGCTCTCCGAGGGCTGACGGAGAGCTCGTAGAGGGCGTTCCACAGAGACGAGGGCGTTCCCATGTGTCCGTTTTTCGTAAAACGCAGAATACGCACATTTTCAGCAACTACACTGCCCATTTCTCGTCACATTTTAATTCAGATGCTGATTTACATGTACTGTTTAGCTGAAATATGAATTGTAAAAACTTACAGCAATGGGGGTCAAAGGATTCTGTTCGTCCTGTTTATCACGACAACCCCGCCCCTGACGCAAGCGGTTCTTAATACTGACCAATCACAGCCAAGGGGGTCTCCGTAGCTCTCCGTCGCTCACGACGGATAGTTAGAAAATTCAGGAGGTGCACGTCGAGCTCTCCGGGGCTCTCCGAGGGCTGACGGAGAGCTTGTAGAGGGCGTTCCACAGAGACGAGGGCGTTCCCATGTGTCCGTTTTTCGTAAAACGCAGAATACGCACATTTTCAGCAACTACACTGCCCATTTCTCGTCACATTTTAATTCAGATGCTGATTTACATGTACTGTTTAGCTGAAATATGAATTGTAAAAACTTACAGCAATGGGGGTCAAAGGATTCTGTTCGTCCTGTTTATCACGACAACCCCGCCCCTGACGCAAGCGGTTCTTAATACTGACCAATCACAGCCAAGGGGGTCTCCGTAGCTCTCCGTCGCTCACGACGGATAGTTAGAAAATTCAGGAGGTGCACGTCGAGCTCTCCGGGGCTCTCCGAGGGCTCTCAGAGAGCTCGTAGAGGGCGTTCAACAGAGACGAGGGCGTTCCCATGTGTCCGTTTTTCGTAAAACGCAGAAGCATATATCGGCCTTAAGTCTCTGTCAGCTGAGACCTACAGTGTCCCCTGGTTACGGTTAGTTGGTTGTTATCAGAGTGCATCTCGGGCCGTGTATTTCTGTCCAGACCCGACCCTGACGAGATTACTGGAGCACACTGGCCTGGTTCACCATCTTCACTAAGAACTAGCTGAAGCTGCCCAGGTGTTCACCCCCGCCAATAACGCAGGTTGCCCCTCTGGTGGTCGTGGTGACCACACATCCTCATGACCGCTGTCCTGATGTTTGTGTTTCCAGGGGCAACGCCATCTTCAATGGTAACCAGGGTGGGGTGTACATCTTTGGGGACGGCCGCGGGCTGATTGAGGGAAATGACATCTACGGGAACGCTCTGGCCGGTATCCAGATCAGAACCAACAGCTGCCCCATCGTACGCCACAACAAGATCCACGACGGCCAGCATGGAGGAATCTACGTGGTGAGGACATGCACACACCACACACACACCACAAACGCAAACACATTAAGTAACACCTCTAATGTTAACCCCCCAGCATGAGAAGGGTCAGGGGGTGATAGAGGAGAACGAGGTGTACAGCAACACGCTGGCAGGGGTCTGGGTGACCACAGGAAGTACTCCAGTCCTGAGGAGGAACCGGATACACAGCGGCAAACAGGTCTGTGTGTCTGCATGTGTAATTGATCTAAAGCAGGAAAAGCTGTTGGTCTAGACCTACCTGTCTGTGTCCAGGTCGGAGTGTATTTCTATGACAACGGCCATGGTGTTCTGGAGGACAACGACATCTACAACCACATGTACTCTGGAGTTCAGATCAGGTCAGTCTCCACTACACATTCACAACCCTGACCACCTGTGTGTGTGTGAGAGAGAGTGTGTGCCATGCTTGTGATGGGGCGTCAGGTGGCTGAGCGGTTAGGGAAGCGGGCTAGTAATCTGAAGGTTGCCAGTTCGATTCCCGGCCGTGCAAATGACGTTGTGTCCTTGGGCAAGGCACTTCACCCTACTTGCCTCGGGGGAATGTCCCTGTACTTACTGTAAGTCGCTCTGGATAAGAGCGTCTGATAAATGACTAAATGTAAATGATGTGCCGGGGTGTTCCTGTGTGTTGCAGGACTGGCAGCAACCCTAAAATAAGAAGGAACAAGATCTGGGGCGGCCAGAACGGAGGCATTCTGGTCTACAACTCAGGTGAGGAGTCCCACTTCTGGGCTAATCCCAATCTGACTGAGGTGTAGTCCCTGGGTCAAAATGGGTCTTCAGTGCTCCCAAAAAAAACTAAAAAACTGTTACCGTGACACCTTACTAGCAGACATATGTTTTTTGTTTTTTTACCATTTCATAAATGATGGAGGCTATGCTGGAGGAAATCATTTTGCTTCCACTTTAGATTAAAATAGATAGGCTAATAGATTGACAATAGTCCAAGCCCCATGGTGCTATCATGTATAGTTCAAAGATTATCAAGGTTGACCTCTTTACATATGCAAACTACTGAAATGTATATCCATAGAATCTAGAACTAACCAGTGGTCAGAATAGAACACACAAATTATGAAATTCAAGTTTATATAACTGTTTATTTAACTATCTAACCGCCAACTGATGAAGTCAGTATTCCGCAGGTTGATAATTGGGTGCTTGCTTAGAAGCAAGCTATTGTTCGCGCACATCACAGTTGCGTCTTGATCAGACAAGAAGACACACTCGATCTTTCTATCAATGCGATTACTATTGATCAAAACAGAACGAGGGTTCGGCTGTACCTACTATTAAACATATTCACGGACATGCACTGCACGAGTGATTAATTGCGATGACGGCTCCAATAGAAGTTATAGCAAGCACATAGAACTTTATATATATATTTTCTAATCGATGTATTTATTCCCAGGTGTTTTGCAATTTCCTTTTATTTTCTTCGTGCCTACACTATATATTATCATTCCAGGTTAAGAATAGCCTACCAATGGAGGTTGCGTTGGAAATCGTTAATCAAACTTTTGTCAGCATTTTGAGTGGAAATTTAATTTGCATTTGTACAGGTGTATTCGTGCACGTCGGGCTGCCCTCGCAACGGAACGACGGTTTAGTGGCCGCTCTGTCCATTCGCGCAACTCACAGTTGCGTATTGATCAGACAAGACGCGCTTATCAACTCTTACTATTGATCAAAACAGAACGAGGGTTCGGCTGTAGCCTACTTGAAACATACTATTGAGAACATATTCACTGACATGCATTGCACGCGTGATGAACACAGCTTCTTTTTTTATCGCAGACTTTCTTTTTTGCCTTAGGCACTTGGGATTTGTCATAGGCGCTCTGGAAAACGGCTTGGGCGTGCACCTACATTTTCTCTATGCAGGAAAAACCCTGCTGAGGTCTAGTCCCACCTCTGGGCTAATCCCAGTCTGACTGAGGTCTAGTCCCACCTCTGGGCTAATTCCAGTCTGACTGAGGTCTAGTCCCACCTCTGGGCTAATCCCAGTCTGACTGAGGTCTAGTCCCACCTCTGGGCTAATCCCAGTCTGACTGAGGTCTAGTCCCACCTCTGGGCCAATCCCAGTCTGACTGAGGTCTAGTCCCACCTCTGGGCTAATCCCAGTCTGACTGAGGTCTAGTCCCACCTCTGGGCTAATCCCAGTCTGACTGAGGTCTAGTCCCACCTCTGGGCTAATCCCAGTCTGACTGAGGTCTAGTCCCACCTCTGGGCTAATCCCAGTCTGACTGAGGTCTAGTCCCACCTCTGGGCTAATCCCAGTCTGACTGAGGTCTAGTCCCACCTCTGGGCTAATCCCAGTCTGACTGAGGTCTAGTCCCACCTCTGGGCTAATCCCAGTCTGACTGAGGTCTAGTCCCACCTCTGGGCTAATCCCAGTCTGACTGAGGTCTAGTCCCACCTCTGGGCTAATCCCAGTCTGACTGAGGTCTAGTCCCACCTCTGGGCTAATCCCAGGCTTGCCTGGTCTGTGGTCTCATTCAGGTTTGGGCTTCATCGAGGACAACGAGATCTTCGACAACGCCATGGCGGGCGTGTGGATCAAGACTGACAGTAACCCCACGCTGAGGAGGAACAAGATCCACGACGGCCGAGACGGAGGCATCTGCATCTTTAACGGAGGGAGAGGTGAGGCAGCATACATGGATGCAAAGAGAGGAGTGGAGAGGGAGGCAGCATGCAGGAAGGAGATGGAGAGGGGGGAGAGGTGAGGCAGCACACATGGATGCAAAGAGAGGAGTGGAGAGGGGGAGGCAGCATGCAGGAAGGAGATGGAGAAGGGGGAGAGGTGAGGCAGCATACATGGATGCAAAGAGAGGAGTGGAGAGGGAGGCAGCATGCAGGAAGGAGATGGAGAAAGGGGGAGGTGGAGAGGTGACGCAGCATGGATGTGAGAAGTGAAAGGTGGGTTTTATCGAAGAACAACCATACCACACCAGGTCTGGTGAGAGAAGAGGTCAGAAGAAGAGGTGTGTGGTGAGGAGAGAGGAAGTGTGAGGGGGAGGTGTGAGGAGAGATGAGGTGTAGTAAGGAGAGGTGTGGTGATGTGAGGGAGAGGAGGTGTGGTGAGGACAGGAGGTGTGTGTGGAGAGATGAGGTGTGGTGAGGGAGAGGAGGTGTGGTGAGGACAGGTGTGTGGAGAGATGAGGAGGTGTGGTGTGGTGAGGGAGAGGAGGTGTGGTGAGGACAGGAGGTGTGTGTGGAGAGATGAGGTGTGGTGTGGTGAGGGAGAGGAGGTGTGGTGAGGACAGGTGTGTGGAGAGATGAGGAGGTGTGGTGTGGTGAGGGAGAGGTGTGGTGAGGACAGGTGTGTGGAGAGATGAGGAGGTGTGGTGTGGTGAGGGAGAGGAGGTGTGGTGAGGGAGAGGAGGTGTGGTGAGGGAGAGGAGGTGTGGTAAGGACAGGAGGTGTGGTAAGGACAGGAGGTGTGTGGAGAGATGAGGAGGTGTGGTGTGGTGAGGGAGAGGAGGTGTGGTGAGGGAGAGGAGGTGTGTTGAGAACAGGAGGTGTGGTGAGGGAGAGGAGGTGTGGTGAGAACAGGAGGTGTGGTGAGGGAGAGGAGGTGTGGTGAGGGAGAGGAGGTGTGTTGAGAACAGGAGGTGTGGTGAGGGAGAGGAGGTGTGGTGAGAACAGGAGGTGTGGTGAGGGAGAGGAGGTGTGGTGAGAACAGGAGGTGTGGTGAGGGAGAGGAGGTGTGGTGAGGGAGAGGAGGTGTGGTGAGGGAGAGGAGGTGTGGTGAGAACAGGAGGTGTGGTGAGGGAGAGGAGGTGTGGTGAGGGAGAGGAGGTGTGTTGAGAACAGGAGGTGTGGTGAGGGAGAGGAGGTGTGGTGAGGGAGAGGAGGTGTGGTCAGGACAGGAGGTGTGGTGAGGACAGGAGGTGTGGTGAGGACAGGAGGTGTGGTGAGGGAGAGGAGGTGTGGTCAGGACAGGAGGTGTGGTGAGAACAGGAGGTGTGGTGAGGACAGGAGGTGTGGTGAGGGAGAGGAGGTGTGGTGAGAGGAGGTGTGGTGAGGGAGAGGAGGTGTGGTCAGAACAGGAGGTGTGGTCAGGACAGGAGGTGTGGTGAGGGAGAGGAGGTGTGGTGAGGGAGAGGAGGTGTGGTCAGGACAGGAGGTGTGGTGAGAACAGGAGGTGTGGTGAGGGAGAGGAGGTGTGGTCAGGACAGGAGGTGTGGTGAGGACAGGAGGTGTGGTGAGGGAGAGGAGGTGTGGTGAGGGAGAGGAGGTGTGGTGAGAACAGGAGGTGTGGTGAGGGAGAGGAGGTGTGGTCAGGACAGGAGGTGTGGTGAGAACAGGAGGTGTGGTGAGGGAGAGGAGGTGTGGTGAGGGAGAGGAGGTGTGGTCAGGACAGGAGGTGTGGTGAGAACAGGAGGTGTGGTGAGGGAGAGGAGGTGTGGTGAGGGAGAGGAGGTGTGTTGAGGGAGAGGAGGTGTGGTGAGAACAGGAGGTGTGGTGAGGGAGAGGAGGTGTGGTGAGAACAGGAGGTGTGGTGAGGGAGAGGAGGTGTGGTCAGGACAGGAGGTGTGGTGAGGACAGGAGGTGTGGTGAGGGAGAGGAGGTGTGGTCAGGACAGGAGGTGTGGTGAGAACAGGAGGTGTGGTGAGGGAGAGGAGGTGTGGTGAGGGAGAGGAGGTGTGGTGAGGACAGGTGTGTGGAGAGATGAGGAGGTGTGGTGTGGTGAGGGAGAGGAGGTGTGGTGAGGACAGGAGGTGTGTGTGGAGAGATGAGGTGTGGTGTGGTGAGGGAGAGGAGGTGTGGTGAGGACAGGTGTGTGGAGAGATGAGGAGGTGTGGTGTGGTGAGGGAGAGGTGTGGTGAGGACAGGTGTGTGGAGAGATGAGGAGGTGTGGTGTGGTGAGGGAGAGGAGGTGTGGTGAGGGAGAGGAGGTGTGGTGAGGGAGAGGAGGTGTGGTAAGGACAGGAGGTGTGGTAAGGACAGGAGGTGTGTGGAGAGATGAGGAGGTGTGGTGTGGTGAGGGAGAGGAGGTGTGGTGAGGGAGAGGAGGTGTGGTGAGGGAGAGGAGGTGTGTTGAGAACAGGAGGTGTGGTGAGGGAGAGGAGGTGTGGTGAGAACAGGAGGTGTGGTGAGGGAGAGGAGGTGTGGTGAGGGAGAGGAGGTGTGTTGAGAACAGGAGGTGTGGTGAGGGAGAGGAGGTGTGGTGAGGGAGAGGAGGTGTGGTGAGAACAGGAGGTGTGGTGAGGGAGAGGAGGTGTGGTGAGAACAGGAGGTGTGGTGAGGGAGAGGAGGTGTGGTCAGGACAGGAGGTGTGGTGAGGACAGGAGGTGTGGTGAGGGAGAGGAGGTGTGGTGAGGGAGAGGAGGTGTGGTGAGGGAGAGGAGGTGTGGTGAGAACAGGAGGTGTGGTGAGGGAGAGGAGGTGTGTTGAGAACAGGAGGTGTGGTGAGGGAGAGGAGGTGTGGTGAGAACAGGAGGTGTGGTGAGGGAGAGGAGGTGTGGTGAGGGAGAGGAGGTGTGGTCAGGACAGGAGGTGTGGTGAGGACAGGAGGTGTGGTGAGGGAGAGGAGGTGTGGTGAGAACAGGAGGTGTGGTGAGGACAGGAGGTGTGGTGAGGGAGAGGAGGTGTGGTGAGGGAGAGGAGGTGTGGTCAGGACAGGAGGTGTGGTGAGAACAGGAGGTGTGGTCAGGACAGGAGGTGTGGTGAGGGAGAGGAGGTGTGGTGAGGGAGAGGAGGTGTGGTCAGGACAGGAGGTGTGGTGAGAACAGGAGGTGTGGTGAGGGAGAGGAGGTGTGGTCAGGACAGGAGGTGTGGTGAGAACAGGAGGTGTGGTGAGGGAGAGGAGGTGTGGTCAGGACAGGAGGTGTGGTGAGAACAGGAGGTGTGGTGAGGGAGAGGAGGTGTGGTCAGGACAGGAGGTGTGGTGAGAACAGGAGGTGTGGTGAGGGAGAGGAGGTGTGGTGAGGGAGAGGAGGTGTGGTCAGGACAGGAGGTGTGGTGAGAACAGGAGGTGTGGTGAGGGAGAGGAGGTGTGGTGAGGGAGAGGAGGTGTGTTGAGGGAGAGGAGGTGTGGTGAGAACAGGAGGTGTGGTGAGGGAGAGGAGGTGTGGTGAGGGAGAGGAGGTGTGGTGAGGGAGAGGAGGTGTGGTGAGAACAGGAGGTGTGGTGAGGGAGAGGAGGTGTGGTGAGGGAGAGGAGGTGTGGTCAGGACAGGAGGTGTGGTGAGAACAGGAGGTGTGGTGAGGGAGAGGAGGTGTGGTGAGGGAGAGGAGGTGTGTTGAGGGAGAGGAGGTGTGGTGAGAACAGGAGGTGTGGTGAGGGAGAGGAGGTGTGGTCAGGACAGGAGGTGTGGTGAGGACAGGAGGTGTGGTGAGGGAGAGGAGGTGTGGTCAGGACAGGAGGTGTGGTGAGAACAGGAGGTGTGGTGAGGGAGAGGAGGTGTGGTGAGGGAGAGGAGGTGTGGTCAGGACAGGAGGTGTGGTGAGGGAGAGGAGGTGTGGTGAGAACAGGAGGTGTGGTGAGGGAGAGGAGGTGTGTTGAGAACAGGAGGTGTGGTGAGGGAGAGGAGGTGTGGTGAGAACAGGAGGTGTGGTGAGGGAGAGGAGGTGTGGTCAGGACAGGAGGTGTGGTGAGGGAGAGGAGGTGTGGTGAGGGAGAGGAGGTGTGGTCAGGACAGGAGGTGTGGTGAGAACAGGAGGTGTGGTGAGGACAGGAGGTGTGGTGAGGGAGAGGAGGTGTGGTCAGGACAGGAGGTGTGGTGAGAACAGGAGGTGTGGTGAGGACAGGAGGTGTGGTGAGGGAGAGGAGGTGTGGTGAGGGAGAGGAGGTGTGGTCAGGACAGGAGGTGTGGTGAGAACAGGAGGTGTGGTCAGGACAGGAGGTGTGGTGAGGGAGAGGAGGTGTGGTGAGGGAGAGGAGGTGTGGTCAGGACAGGAGGTGTGGTGAGAACAGGAGGTGTGGTGAGGGAGAGGAGGTGTGGTCAGGACAGGAGGTGTGGTGAGGACAGGAGGTGTGGTGAGGGAGAGGAGGTGTGGTGAGGGAGAGGAGGTGTGGTGAGAACAGGAGGTGTGGTGAGGGAGAGGAGGTGTGGTGAGAACAGGAGGTGTGGTGAGGGAGAGGAGGTGTGGTGAGAACAGGAGGTGTGGTGAGAACAGGAGGTGTGGTGAGGGAGAGGAGGTGTGGTGAGGGAGAGGAGGTGTGTTGAGGGAGAGGAGGTGTGTTGAGAACAGGAGGTGTGGTGAGGGAGAGGAGGTGTGGTGAGAACAGGAGGTGTGGTGAGGGAGAGGAGGTGTGGTCAGGACAGGAGGTGTGGTGAGGACAGGAGGTGTGGTGAGGGAGAGGAGGTGTGGTCAGGACAGGAGGTGTGGTGAGAACAGGAGGTGTGGTGAGGGAGAGGAGGTGTGGTGAGAACAGGAGGTGTGGTGAGGGAGAGGAGGTGTGTTGAGAACAGGAGGTGTGGTGAGGGAGAGGAGGTGTGGTGAGAACAGGAGGTGTGGTGAGGGAGAGGAGGTGTGGTGAGGGAGAGGAGGTGTGGTGAGGGAGAGGAGGTGTGGTCAGGACAGGAGGTGTGGTGAGAACAGGAGGTGTGGTCAGGACAGGAGGTGTGGTGAGGGAGAGGAGGTGTGGTGAGGGAGAGGAGGTGTGGTCAGGACAGGAGGTGTGGTGAGAACAGGAGGTGTGGTGAGGGAGAGGAGGTGTGGTCAGGACAGGAGGTGTGGTGAGAACAGGAGGTGTGGTGAGGGAGAGGAGGTGTGGTGAGGGAGAGGAGGTGTGGTCAGGACAGGAGGTGTGGTCAGGACAGGAGGTGTGGTGAGGGAGAGGAGGTGTGGTCAGGACAGGAGGTGTGGTGAGGACAGGAGGTGTGGTGAGGGAGAGGAGGTGTGGTGAGGGAGAGGAGGTGTGGTCAGGACAGGAGGTGTGGTCAGGACAGGAGGTGTGGTGAGGGAGAGGAGGTGTGGTGAGGGAGAGGAGGTGTGGTCAGGACAGGAGGTGTGGTCAGGACAGGAGGTGTGGTCAGGACAGGAGGTGTGGTGAGAACAGGAGGTGTGGTGAGGGAGAGGAGGTGTGGTCAGGACAGGAGGTGTGGTCAGGACAGGAGGTGTGGTGAGGGAGAGGAGGTGTGGTGAGGGAGAGGAGGTGTGGTGAGGGAGAGGAGGTGTGGTGAGGGAGAGGAGGTGTGGTCAGGACAGGAGGTGTGGTGAGGACAGGAGGTGTGGTGAGGGAGAGGAGGTGTGGTGAGGGAGAGGAGGTGTGGTCAGGACAGGAGGTGTGGTGAGGGAGAGGAGGTGTGGTGAGAACAGGAGGTGTGGTGAGGGAGAGGAGGTGTGGTGAGGGAGAGGAGGTGTGGTGAGGACAGGAGGTGTGTGGAGAGGAGAGAATAGGTGTATGGTGATAGCAAGGGTGTGTGTGGTGACAGTGGTGCGTCTCTCCAGGAGTTCTGGAGGAGAACGACATCTTCAGGAACGCGCAGGCTGGGGTTCTGATCAGCACCAACAGCCACCCCTCTCTGAGGAAGAACCGCATCTTCGACGGCTTTGCTGCAGGTAAGAACCTCAAACAAGGTGGAGGGAGCTGTTCACTGGAACACATCCCTGTTGACTGGAACAGGTCCCTGTTTACTGGTTACTGGAACAGATCCCTGTTTACTGGTTACTGGAACATATCCCTGTTTACTGGAACAGGTCCCTGTTTACTGGTTACTGGAACAGATCCCTGTTTACTGGTTACTGGAACAGGACCCTGTTTACTGGTTACTGGAACAGATCCCTGTTTACTGGTTACTGGAACAGGACCCTGTTTACTGGTTACTGGAACAGATCCCTGTTTACTGGTTACTGGAACAGATCCATGTTTACGGGTTACTGGAACAGGTCCCTGTTTACGGGTTACTGGAACAGATCCCTGTTTACTGGTTACTGGAACAGATCCCTGTTTACGGGTTACTGGAACAGATCCCTGTTTACGGGTTACTGGAACAGATCCCTGTTTACTGGTTACTGGAACAGGTCCCTGTTTACTGGTTACTGGAACAGGTCCCTGTTTACTGGTTACTGGAACAGGTCCCTGTTTACTGGTTACTGGAACAGATCCCTGTTTACGGGTTACTGGAACAGATCCCTGTTTACGGGTTACTGGAACAGATCCCAGAGGCCTGTTCCAAAAAGCGAGTTTACCGAATAAGTCAGGCTTAGGTCAGTTAGTCAGACTCATTTCTAGTTCATTCGGTTCCATAAAGCCAGCTCAACGTAGTTCGAACTTGGTTACTATAGCAAGTTATGCTGCGAAACTAGCCTGGTCCGGGGCAGGCTAACTGTCAGGCTTAGCCAGGGTTGCCACCTTCAATACAGAAAAATAAGGGATGCCTGCCGCAGCGGGGGCCACACCCCTCAGGGCCACACCCCTCAGGGCCACACCCCTCTGGGCCACGATGACCACAGGCCCGATGACGTGCCAGTGGTGGTAAATCACAACTTAAAACATGTTTTCATAAAAATATTAAGATTGATACATGTACATTATAAAAAGATATCTGCTATTGAAATCAGTGTGAACAGATGCACGCAGTCTTTCTCTATACCACAACTCAAGTGGTCATAGCTGAATACACATCTGCTATTGAAATCAGTGTGAACAGATGCACTCAGTCTTTCTCTATACCACAACTCAAGTGGTCATAGAGTGGTCACACATCTATGACGATAATAAACATAGGCCAACAAAGTTTGACAGTGAGACCACAAAAAATAGGCTTTTGGAGGAACTTGTGAGATTTGTACCATATTTTAGTAACTTATTAAATTAACAGATCCATAACTTATTAACTTTAAATTAAACAATTGCTTTGATACTCAAAAAGGTCTATTGGAAAAAATATATAAAGTGCAGGAGACTTGCAAAGGATCTTCCATGAACATAAAAACATGAGAACTACCAGAAGTAGTAGTGTGCAGTATTTGGGCGTGTCAAGCCTACTTCCTTTTATAAGTGTACTTCTTATTACGTGGGGGTGTATCTGGAGCTGCCTCCGCCATTCTTTTAAATCGACTCTCCGCCAAGAGACCCGCCTGACTCTGATTGGCCATGAACCTGAAAAAAAACGATCAAACCAGCAATGACAGCGAATATTACCCAATCAGGGGCAGACTAGGACTAGTCTTCACAGAATGCAGGTGGGGTGATTTGCATGGTATGCTGCATTGAAGACAACTGAAACTACGGGACAAACCCCATCCCGTATTGATTCAAAACGGTACGCGCCATTTTATTCTCAAATACGGGACGATTCCTTATTTTAAGAGACGGGTGGCAACCCTAGGCTTAACCCGTGTTGTTGCTTAACCAGACGTTCCTGTAACACTGACCCAATGGGAAAACGATTATTTACCATGGACATACTTCACTGTCAGTTCAATATGTAGGCTACATTTATAGAAAATCAACTTAAACGCTTTAGGCTACAACATTTAGCCTAATGCATTAAACAATGATGAACAATGAGTTCAGAATGATACAAACCTACATAGCATACGTTAAACGTATGGCTATGGTAGTTTGTGATTTCAAATGCTTAGGCATCAGACATAGGCCTATATCTCAATGTAAATGATCCCAGTTTATTTATCATAGCTACATAATTGTTAACAGACGCACCTGATTCAAATGAATGGTTGTTATCAGGCTTGGATAACGACCATTCATTTGAATCAGGTGTGTTGGAGCAGGGAAACATCTAAAACATGCAGGACAGGGGGTCCCAGGATTGAGAACCACTGATTTATAGAACCGCTTTAGCCCCAACTGAGTGTTATGGAACTGGTTACTGGAACAGATCCCTGGTTACTGAAACAGATCCCTGGTTACTGAAACAGATGCCTGGTTACTGAAACAGATGCCTGGTTACTGGTAGCTGATCTTCTCCTGCTCCTCCTGTAGGTATAGAGATCACCAACCACGCCACAGCCACTCTGGAGGGAAATCAGATCTTCAACAACCGCTTCGGAGGACTGTTCCTGGCATCTGGTGTCAATGTTACAATGAAAGGTAGACAGGTCATGAACCCTGACACTAACCCTAACTGAGATGATTAATTTGGCACGGGTGAATCTAGACACCATATTGCAGCATGTATATCTGAGGTGTGTTGAATGTTGTTGCACCTGAAGGGCTCAGCCAGAAGTTAATATCCTGTACATGACCCCACCCACTCCTGTCGCCCCCAGATAACAAAATAATGAACAATCAAGATGCCATTGAGAAAGCTGTGAGCAGAGGTCAGTGCCTGTACAAGATTTCCAGTTACACCAGCTATCCAATGCACGATTTTTACAGGTAACAATCTCCCTGTCCATCCTCCCTCACCCTGCTGTACAACCCCCCCTGAGCTGCTACTGACAGCTCCTAATGCCCTCTCCACAGGTGTCACACCTGCAACACAACAGACCGCAACGCCATCTGTGTGAACTGCATTAAGAAGTGCCACCAAGGGCACGACGTGGAGTTCATCAGGCACGACAGGTCAGTCCTCACCCATGACCCCTCACCCATGACCCCTCACCCCCAAGACCCCTCATCCATGACCCCTCACCCATGACCCCTCACCCCCAAGACCCCTCATCCATGACCCCTCACCTCACCCATGACCCCTCCCCCCAAGACCCCTCACCCCCATGACCCCTCACTTCCTCACCCACGACCCCTCACCTCCTCACCCACAACCCCTCACCTCCTCACCCATGACCCCTCACCCATGACCCCTCAACTCCTCATCCATGACCCCTCACCAAAGACCCCTCACCTCCTCACCCATGACCCCTCACCCATGACCCCTCACCCCGACCCCCCTCAACTGGGATCCCCCACCCTGTGTATGATAATTGGCTGTCTTACACACAGACTTTCATCCAGGTGGGACGAGACTCCACCAGGACAGTTTAGTTCCACTGTAAAAGTGCAGTCATGCCTGTGTGTCCTCTGCAGGTTCTTTTGTGACTGTGGAGCGGGGACTCTCTCCAACCCCTGCACGCTGGCCGGAGAGCCCACGCACGACACAGACACGCTGTATGACTCGGCGCCCCCAATAGAGTCAAACACGCTGCAGCACAACTAGGCTGCACACCTGCCTGGGAGAGGAGGAACAGCCGGACATTCACATGACAGTTCAGTTTCACAGAACGTGTACAGATGACTTTTAAAACAAGAGGCCGAGCAGAGGAAGAGAGGATCTATTTAATACAGTCTGCTGTGGACACCACGCCCCCCTGCCCCACTCACACCTGCAACATGATTGGCTGAGAGAAGGCCATGTTGTCGGGGGCTGAGGATAGAGACATGGTGACTCAGGTTATTATGGGATGTTGGGCAGCCAGGCTGTTGGGAGGGGGGTTATGGGGGGGTGTGGCCAGACAGGAGACATGGCCATGACACAATGCTTCCATCCGTCTCCAGGCAACCGTTGCGCTGGTATATATGTACCCTCTCTCCCCTCTAGCACTTCGGGTTTTCTGTTTTCTTTTTTTTAAGGAAAAAAAAATGTTGATATTGATTTTAATGCTCATGTAGTTTTGTATTTTCATGCAAAAATCTTAATGTACTTGAATGTCTTTTATTTTATTAAATATGTATTATAATTTTTTTGGTTATTACACCCTAGACTTGCTGTAATTGTACTCATGTCACAGTGTCTAAGTTCTTTCTATGAAAGAGAACAGAAAAAAAGAATAACACTAAATCTTTTCTCCAGCAATGTTGTTTTTATGTGGGACTCTGAAATAAGGGAAATACATTTAGATTTAAATTCTTTGGATGGTGTGATTTCACAAGACTTCTCACCAAACCAGAGCCTCAGTCCGGAAACCTGGCCGCAGACTGTAACCCTTGTCCACCTGAGGCGCTCTTGTTTCATTAACAGGGACACTGTGGCAATGTTTTGTTGCTGGGGGGGTGATACACACATGCTCTGGGGAGGTGGAGGGAAGCTGGGGGGGTGATACACACATGCTCTGGGGAGGTGGAGGGAAGCTGGGGGGGTGATACACACATGCTCTGGGGAGGTGGAGGGTGCTGAGCGCTCCATCCTGTCCAGAAGAAGCTCCACACCGCAGAGACACGACAGGAAGTCTTGTGAAATCAGCGCCGGCCCGTCTTCTGAAGATTCCTCTTCACGTTAAGTTAAATATTGCTGGAGATGGTTCCCTCCCTATGTTGAGACAGCTGTACGTTCCAGTGCTTTCTCCCTGACCATCCATATGTATTGGTGACTGTGCGTTCTCATACAGCCTGAATTGTATGCATGTACCATAACATTAGACTTAATATATTGTGAAGTATTCAATAACCATTATGTAGATGCTAGCGTGAAAAAGGGTTTAATTTCCTAGAGGAAAGTGGACATTTTTAAAAATAAACTTTATTAGATCATTACAGTGTTGTGTTAGTGTTTGGGAGAACACAGTGGGAAAAAATAAGAATACAAAAGTTGATCTGGAACAGGTCACCTCCGCACCGGAGGAGGTCAGGCCCCTCCTACAGGCTGCTGATCGTCTCCAGCAGTGAGGAGAAGAGGAGGCCGTCCACAACAGCCTGGTCTGCATACCGGCACAACTTCCTGTCGGACATGAAGAATGGAATAACTTAATTCGATAACTCATACAGCATCATATCAGATCACAACCCTATGAATGTATTTTGACCTCTAGCAGAGCCTGCTTGCTCAATTTTTAAACGGTTTGGTTTGTTATCAACGTCAGAGATGTCGTTATGCCACTGCATAGTTGGATGCCATGTGCGGACGTTCTAGACTCCGCCGTAAGACATCTAGCCTTTATATATATATCTATGGTTCTCCCTATATTAGACATTCTCTGCCTCTAGTTCTGAGTGCAGCGGTCAGGAGGTCCTGAATGCTACACGTCTCATGGTGCTACGATCAATAAGGATGACACGACTCACTAACCATGAGCCTTTGCATATTTCGCTAAATAAATTCCAAATAGCCATAGGCCCAGCTTTGGCGTAATAATTGACGTAACAACTTATTGTAAATGGTCAGTAGCCTAGTCTATCGATTAAGGTAGGCCACTCTGAAGCATGTACACTGTCTGCTTCATTTGATCTTGATAGGCTAAGCATTCTGTAGCAAATAATAACAATAAACCCACTTTTTATTAATTAAAACTACTTCAGCATAATAATGCACTTTATGCATATGTGCAATTTAGCTAGCAGGGGAAGAATACAAACAACGAAAATCACCAGTTAACTTGATTTAAATTTGCCAGAACTATAGACTTAGACAATAACAGGCTTAAATGAACTGACAACATAAATTATACGACTTACAGTTCTCAAGGACGCACACACGCAATCTCAACTGCGGTGTGAAGCGTGTGTCCGTGCAATTCTCCGACATGCACTCTAACAATCATTGCTGATAGACGGCTTAAAATGTTGTACAGCCTGATTTCTGAAACCGTGGCGGCAGAAATGTAGCCATAGAGGAAACACTGCACTAGCTATATATTATCATTCCAGGTTAAGAATACCAATGGAGGTTGCGTTGGAAATCGTAAATCAAACTTTTGTCAGCATTTTGAGTGGAAATGTAATTTGCATTTGTACAGGTGTATTCGTGCACGTCGGGCTGCCCTCGCAGCGGAACGACAGTTTAGTGGCCGCTCTGTCCATTCGCGCACCTCACAGTTGCGTATTGATCAGACAAGAAGACACGCTTATCAACTCTATTACTATTGATCAAAACAGAACGAGGGTTCGGCTGTAGCCTACTTGAAACATACTATTGAGAACATATTCGCTGACATGCATTGCACGTTTTTTTTTTTTTCCCGCATAGCACTTTTTTTTGCCTTTGGCGCTCGGGAAAACGGCTTTGGCGCGCGCCAAAATTTTCTCTATGCAGGACAAACCCTGGAATAGATGGGTCTATGCAACAGGATGCTTCTGAGCCTGTGTAGTAACCCATGTCATGCTGAAATGTAACTTTGGTGTATGTAGGAATGCAGAAGGCATGGTGATGCCCTGGGACTGGTGTGAGCACAATAGGGCCTCTCAGCTCATGGGAGTAAAACTCTTTGCTCCTGCAAGACAAGTCAGACCAGTTGGTCTGACCCACCTTTGGATATACATCCCACCCTAAAATGCCCCATTCCCCCTGGAGACCCTGCCCCCCCTTCTCGGATGCCCCATTCCCCTGGAGACCCTGCCCCCCCTTCTCGGATGCCCCATTCCCCTGGAGACCCTGCCCCCCCTTCTTCTCGGATGCCCCATTCCCCCTGGAGACCCTGCCCCCCCTTCTTCTCGGATGCCCCATTCCCCCTGGAGACCCTGCCCCCACCCTTCTCCTCGGATGCCCCATTATTTTGGTCGATTATTCCTCCCCTTCAATAATACCAATTGGTATTGTATTTTATATCGTTGGAAAGCCTGATTAATCACCATTACAACGAGGTACAACTTGTAAGGATCATGCATTCGTGGAATGAGCAACACAGCTAACCGTGTGGGTAGCGGCCCCAAAAAATGTGGTGGCGGTTGTTAAAGGTGACTAATCAGGCTTTCCAACGATATAACATACAATATCAATTGGTATTATTAAAGGGGAGAAATAATCAACCTAAATAAAGTTTCCTAACTTTTTTTGAGGAGTTTAGAATTTCACTGTATTAAAATATATTTTTTATAACTGTGATAACTGGGTTTTATGATTTGTTTGCATGTTTTAAGAGCGACAGTTTGCGACCGTTAGTTTTGAGCTAATACAGAGTTCTGTTGCTACAGGTAATCCAAACTTCTGCGTTGTCATGACGTCCATGACTGTCAATCTCTGCATGTTTGCACATAACAGAAAAACAGGAACATCCTTTTGGCTAGATGATCACACAGTCCCTAAACAGGACAGATGGATATTTAACTTACCCAAGGACAAAACCATTTTTCACGGCCGACGATGTGAATCATGTACACTGTTTCGGCTCCATCATACATGTACTCCAAAATAAACAAGTCTATTATATTTCCATTGTCGATTGCTGGTCAGGAATTTAAATGCAACAAATTAAATTTAAATTAACAACGGCATATCACGTAATTAAGACGGGCCAGCCGTTCGCCTCGGGCTATTGAAGGGCTATTGAAGTGCAGTAGAAGAATGGTGTCGACTTGGGTACTTAGTATCATACTGATGAAATGCTATGGAAGCTTTTATATATTATTGGGAGTCAGGTGGCTGAGCGGTGAGGGAATCGGGCTAGTAATACGAAGGTTGCAAGTTCGATTCCCGGTCATGCCAACTGACGTTGTGTCCTTGGGTAAGGCACTTCACCCTACTTGCCTCGGGGGAATGTCCCTGTACTTACTGTAAGTCGCTCTGGATAAGAGCGTCTGCTAAATGACTAAATGTAAATTAGCATTGAGGGACCAGAGGTTTCAGTTTCAGCCAGACAGAGTTGTGCAGAGATGGCTGTCAGCAGGGAAGAGAGCACGTCATGTTTGAGGTTAAAAGTCAATTATTTTTTATCACTAGAAATGTGATTTCATTTTTGTTCTTTTTATATCCAGGATGTGTTTAATAAATGGTTAAACATGTTAACAGAATAACATAACTTATAAGTCTTTGGTTTTGTTGTAACAATGATAAATTACAACTTTTGGAGGGGGGGCCAGTAAGTTTCAAACCAATTCTTTTTAATGTTGAGCCCTGCAAAACATAAATATAAAACTGAGGTATGATCATTATTGTGTATGAAACATTTGGAATTTGCTTTTGTTTTGTAAGGGCTGCCTGCTGGAACATCTAGAACAGGGGTACTCAATTAGAAACCCAAAAGGTCCACTCACCAAATTTCCCTTCAGTCCAGGGTTTGGAACAGTGATGGTTTATTTTTCTGGCCCTTACCTCAGAGTTCTGGGGGTAATTAGCAAATCGATTAGCCTGCGTTGTTGCGAATGACACACACAACCTGCGTGACCCACAGAGGTTGCGGCCAACGTTGAGTGAGTGGTCATGGTGATTACAGCTCCCGATTGGACCTTTGGATTGGACACGGAAGATATAAACCACATCTAATAGGAAAACATATATAGGCTATAGCGCAAAATCACGCACCAATGAATTGGTGCATGATCGCTTGGATCATGACTAAATTAGAATGTTGCTTTTGGCTTTGGTCAATTGTATTGCGTCTGCATCTGGGTCAGGACCGGAGTACGACTACTGAGTACCCCCCATCTAGAATATGTAAAAAGGGTAGGTATAATAACATAAAGCTTCACCCTACACTTTCTGTCAATATATAGTTTTTTGTGCTAGATAAATAGTAAAATATGTTTTGGTATACATTTTTTGTTGTTTCTTATTTTGTCTGTGGTAAATACTTTTATTGAACATACACAAAAAACGTCAATTTCTTTTCAAACAATATGCATCTTCTCAATTCTGATCCTGAGTTATGACTAGGGCTGAACGATTAATTGCATTTGCGATAATATCGCGATGTGACAAAACAAGATTTTGTAATTGCAAAGGCTGTGATTTTACTTTGGTCACGTGACACGCGAGAGTAACGCAGTTTGCAGTCGAAGGATCAACTTTTCACATTACACTTTACCTTGACCTGTACGATGGCCTCAGGCTCGACAGAACCTGACACTACAGACACTTTGCCAATTTTGCCTTTAAAAAGATGCTGTGCAACACTTTGCGCAGAATCTGCCAGGTGAACGTTGCTCCCTCACAGGGCAACACCACCATCCTGATTCGGCCCTAAAAAAACACCACAAAGCCATGTACGATGCATAGATAAAATGCCGAATACCAGTCTGTCAAATAAGCCAAATAACACCCGACAGGATCACTGATCGACATGTTTCAAAGCCTAACTCCATATTCATGTACGAAATTACTCAAGCAGTCACAGCGTTCATCACGAAAGATATGATGCCCCTCGGTGATACACATACAGTAGGATCACTATGGCTGTCAGTGCATACTGTTTCTGTTAGGCTACTGACTGGATCAGAAATGTTCAGTGTTTTTTTTTAATTTTTATTTAACCTTGAGATGCGTGAGTTCTAAATATTTCCAACGGTCCCCACAGCACAAGTTTTTTCCCCAATGCACATGTTATATTAGCCTACGTTTAGCTTTGATGTACCAAAATATTTTCGAAGAAGTATGTTTTCCTTAACTTTTCTGAACTTTGTGTGTTATGTTGCTGACTGGAGATCAGTAGTATATATCTATATTTATTAATAATAAATCATATAATAATCGCAATTGCAATATTAGTCCAAATAATCGCAATTAGCTTATTTTCCGAAATCGTTCAGCCTTCGTTATGACCATGTCATTTTAGGCAGAAATTCAAAAGGTAACTGGCCAAGTCATAAAACGCCAGTCGAGTGTGTGAATGAGTGTGAGTGTGTTTGCGCGTGTGTGCGCACGTATGTGTGTACATGTGTGTATGTGTGTACATGTGTGTATGTGTGTACATGTGTGTGTTCAGATCGTACTTGAATACTCGGAGGCTCATGCTGCTCCTCTCAAACTCCCGGGCCTTGCTGGCTCCTGATTGGATGACGTCCGGGGGCAGGTTGGCGAGCCGGGCAGCATTGAAGCCGTAGCTCTTAGGACACGCTCCCGAGGTGAACTTGTAGAGGAAGGTGATGGCCTCCAGGCTGGGGTCGTCACTCTCCTTCTCCACCATGCAGGCCTGGCGGGCAGAGACGTAGCTGGGATTGTAACCTGGTACAGTGTGAGCAGATGGAGCACCATGTGTAAGCAGGCCTGCCGGTCACAGTACCATGTGGCCCAGCCTGACAGCAGTGCTGTGGCTGTAGTCCTCCACCAGGCTGTGGTAGTGGGTGGAGAACAGAGTCCTGCAGCCCAGCCTCTCCGCCAGCTCGCTCACCACGGCACTGGCGATGGCCGTCCCGTCATAGGTGGCTGTGCCCCTGCCTGCACACACAGCACACACACACACAGCACACACAGCACACACAGCACACACACACACACACACAGCACACACAGCACACACAGCACATGCACCACACACACACACAGCACACACAGCACATGCACCACACACACACACACACACACACACACAGCACACAGCACACACACACAGCACATGCACCACACACACACACACACACACAGCACACACAGCACACGCAGCACATGCACCACACACACACACAGCACACACAGACACAGCACACACAGCACACACACACACAGCACACACACACAGCACACACACAGCACACACACATGCACCACACAGCACATGCACCACACACACACACAGCACATGCACCACACAGCACATGCACCACAACACAGCACACACACACAGCACACACAGCACATGCACCACACACACACACACACACACACACAGCACACACAGCACATGTACCACACACACACACACAGCACACACAGACACAGCACACACAGCACACACACACACAGCACACACACACAGCACATGCACCACACAGCACACACACACACAGCACACACACATGCACCACACAGCACATGCACCACACACACACACAGCACATGCACCACACAGCACATGCACCACACAGCACAAACACACAGCACAAACACACAGCACAAACACACAGCACACACGGTCTGTTTAGTTAGTAGCTAGGTAGATCTAGGGATATCTCGGTAGATCGAGGGGTATGTATGGTAGATCTAGTAGATGTAAGTATTTCTTACCCAGCTCGTCCAGCAGCACCAGGGAGTGCTGTGTTCCATGCAGCAGGATGCTGGCCGTCTCACTGAGCTCCACGAAGAAGGTGCTCTCACCTGCACACAGCACAGGTGTGTTAGAGGACTGTGGTGTGTGTGTTAGAGGGACTGTGCGTAGCGGTGTGTGTGTCTCACCAGCCATGATGCGGTCCGACGCCCCTAGGCGTGTGAAGATCCGGTCCACAGGGGAGAAGCGGAGGCTCTCAGCTGGGACATAGCAGCCCAGCTGGGCCAGAACCACCACCAGCCCACACTGAAGGGTCATAGGGTTATAGTTATACCACCAGCCCACACTGAAGGGTCATAGGGTTATAGTTATACCACCAGCCCACACTGAATGGTCATAGGGTTATAGTTATACCACCAGCCCACACTGAAGGGTCATAGTTATACCACCAGCCCACACTGAAGGGTCATAGTTATACCACCAGCCCACACTGAAGGGTCATAGGGTCATAGTTATACCACCAGCCCACACTGAAGGGTTATAGTTATACCACCAGCCCACACTGAAGGGTTATAGTTATACCACCAGCCCACACTGAAGGGTTATAGTTATACCACCAGCCCACACTGAAGGGTCATAGGGTCATAGTTATACCACCAGCCCACACTGAAGGGTCATAGGGTCATAGTTATACCACCAGCCCACACTGAAGGGTCATAGGGTTATAGTTATACCACCAGCCCACACTGAAGGGTCATAGGGTCATAGTTATAACACCAGCCCACACTGAAGGGTCATAGTTATACCACCAGCCCACACTGAAGGGTCATAGTTATACCACCAGCCCACACTGAAGGGTCATAGTTATACCACCAGCCCACACTGAAGGGTCATAGGGTCATAGTTATAACACCAGCCCACACTGAAGGGTCATAGTTATACCACCAGCCCACACTGAAGGGTCATAGTTATACCACCAGCCCACACTGAAGGGTTATAGTTATACCACCAGCCCACACTGAAGGGTCATAGTTATACCACCAGCCCACACTGAAGGGTCATAGTTATACCACCAGCCCACACTGAAGGGTCATAGTTATACCACCAGCCCACACTGAAGGGTCATAGGGTCATAGTTATAACACCAGCCAACACTGAAGGGTCATAGTTATACCACCAGCCCTCACTGAAGGGTCATAGTTATACCACCAGCCCACACTGAAGGGTTATAGTTATACCACCAGCCCACACTGAAGGGTCATAGGGTTATAGTTATACCACCAGCCCACACTGAAGGGTCATAGGGTCATAGTTATAACACCAGCCCACACTGAAGGGTCATAGTTATACCACCAGCCCACACTGAAGGGTCATAGTTATACCACCAGCCCACACTGAAGGGTCATAGGGTCATAGTTATACCACCAGCCCACACTGAAGGGTCATAGGGTCATAGTTATACCACCAGCCCACACTGAAGGGTCATAGTTATACCACCAGCCCACACTGAAGGGTCATAGTTATAACACCAGCCCACACTGAAGGGTCATAGTTATAACACCAGCCCACACTGAAGGGTCATAGTTATAACACCAGCCCACACTGAAGGGTCATAGGGTTATAGTTATACCACCAGCCCACACTGAAGGGTCATAGGGTTATAGTTATACCACCAGCCCACACTGAAGGGTCATAGGGTTATAGTTATACCACCAGCCCACACTGAAGGGTCATAGGGTTATAGTTATACCACCAGCCCACACTGAAGGGTCATAGTTATACCACCAGCCCACACTGAAGGGTTATAGTTATACCACCAGCCCACACTGAAGGGTCATAGTTATACCACCAGCCCACACTGAAGGGTCATAGTTATACCACCAGCCCACACTGAAGGGTTATAGTTATACCACCAGCCCACACTGAAGGGTCATAGTTATACCACCAGCCCACACTGAAGGGTCATAGTTATACCACCAACCCACACTGAAGGGTCATAGTTATACCACCAGCCCACACTGAAGGGTCATAGGGTTATAGTTATACCACCAGCCCACACTGAAGGGTCATAGTTATACCACCAGCCCACACTGAAGGGTCATAGTTATACCACCAGCCCACACTGAAGGGTCATAGTTATAACACCAGCCCACACTGAAGGGTTATAGTTATACCACCAGCCCACACTGAAGGGTCATAGGGTCATAGTTATACCACCAGCCCACACTGAAGGGTCATAGGGTCATAGTTATAACACCAGCCCACACTGAAGGGTCATAGTTATACCACCAGCCCACACTGAAGGGTCATAGTTATACCACCAGCCCACACTGAAGGGTCATAGGGTCATAGTTATACCACCAGCCCACACTGAAGGGTCATAGTTATACCACCAGCCCACACTGAAGGGTCATAGTTATACCACCAGCCCACACTGAAGGGTCATAGTTATACCACCAGCCCACACTGAAGGGTCATAGTTATACCACCAGCCCACACTGAAGGGTCATTGTTATACCAGGGTTATAGGGTCAGGGTTATAGGGTCAGGGTTATAGGGTCAGGGTTATAGGGTCAGGGTTATAGGGTCAGAGTTATAGGGTCAGAGTTATAGGGTCAGAGTTATAGGGTCCAGTCAGCAGAGGCTTTTATACAAAGACACATATAGTAGTGCATATAGGAAGTATAAAATAGGGATATTGATAGATAGTAGAGATGGGCATTTGACATGATTTCACAATTCGAATAGTATCCCCAATTTTTTTTCGATATCCAAATAGTCTATATTTACTTATAATCCTGAGGTTCCATTATGAAATTGGCCAGACATGACGCAAAGTATATAGTTAACACATGAACCACTACATTCTGGCAAGAATTGTGACTGTTAAAGCTATTAGAATAAATAAGAGTTACGCCTAAATAAAGAAAACAATGGCATGATAAATGTATTGAACATGACGTAAAAACAATGAACTTTAAAAAAAAAATGCTGCGTCTTCAGACGTACGCTCTTAAACCGTGCGCAATAACACTAAGCCTGTTACTGTCTTAAAATAAAAAGTTAAAAGTTACATTGGATGAAATTACATTAAGTAGGCAAAAATTTCTAAAACAGTGATTATGCTACATCACTACTTATTTAAATAAATTAAGCCAGTACCGCACTATCCCTACGCATAAAAAAAGGAGCATTTCTATGGGTGCATTGTGGGTGAAGGGTTGCAGCACTAGCATGATTCAAGGTTGAAAAGGAGGTGATGAGGTGCTGTGTTTGTCTGACCTGAACAAAGTTGTTTCTTTATGATTTATCCTCATGTGATTCTGCATTGAGCTGGTGGATTTGTTGTACACTAGCTTGACATTTATTTTACATTTAACATTATTTAGGTCACCAATCTGATGGAAACACCTTGCTCTGCTTACAAGCCATTTCTCTGGTTTTGAGCACCAACTGAAAGGAGACTCGCAGCAGAATGCAACATCAACCTTTGGGTTTCTTTTTTACCAATTTCAAACATCACAACTAAGCTATTAGAATTCATGACACATGAAAAATGTATTTCCAGCTTATTTAATAAAAAGTATTTGAATACTAACTTACTTTTGGATATTCGGATATTCAATTAACCACTCTCATCCCTGGTACATAGTGCAGACAGGAAGTACATAGTGCAGACAGGAACAGCATATAGGCGGATACCAACCTGTCTCATGAGAGTGGATTTTCCACCCATGTTGGGTCCAGTGACCAGAACACAGGGGGCTTGGCCTGTCACACCACTTCCTGCTTCCTGCCCCTCCTCCTCCTCTCTGCCAGGGCAGCCAATGGCAATGTCATTGGGGATGAAGTCGTCTCCAAAGAACGTCTTGGTGACACAGGGGTGGCGGGACCCGCGCAGGTCCAAGAAGGAAGCTGATTGGCTGTCATCACCAGGAAGCAGCACCTGAGGCCTGCTCATTGGTCCATCTCCCCCCTGGCTGTACCGGGTCAAGCTCAAGAGCACGTCTGATTGGAGGAAATTATGAGTGTGATAAGATAACCAGCAGGGCTGCAGCGCAGCAGGGGGCACAGTTCAGTTTCACGGTTTCTAAGCCACAGTGACAGGACAGTTTCGATATCTTTATATTTAAGAAAGATTTAACACATCACCCTATTATAAATAGATATTGTAGTTCTGGCAGTGTAGCTGGTATTGTGTTTCTGGTAGCTGATATTGTGTTTCTGGTAGCTGATATTGTTGTTCTGGGAGCTGATATTGTGGTTCTGGTAGCTGATATTGTTGTTCTGGGAGCTGATATTGTGGTTCTGGTAGCTGATATTGTTGTTCTGGGAGCTGATATTGTGGTTCTGGTAGCTGATATTGTGGTTCTGGTAGCTGATATTGTGGTTCTGGTAGCTGATATTGTGGTTCTGGTAGCTGATATTGTTGTTCTGGGAGCTGATATTGTTGTACTGGGAGCTGATATTGTTGTTCTGGGAGCTGATATTGTTGTTCTGGGAGCTGATATTGTGGTTCTGGGAGCTGATATTGTTGTTCTGGGAGCTGATATTGTTGTTCTGGTAGCTGATATTGTTGTTCTGGTAGCTGATATTGTGGTTCTGGAATTATGAAATGTTTGCAGATGCCTTCTACACACACAATACCTAGCCAGTGCAGCCACACAGACACCCCATCCAGGTTTTACATATATTTCAGGGGGGGAGGTAGACCTTAATTTTGCCACCCATTCATTTTCTATGGAAATCACGTGACAGGCCCCGCAAGGCAGCGTGAGACAGCCGGCAACATGAGCAGGCGAACAGGCTGCCTAGCCAGAGAAGCTAACCCTTTTTCTATGCGTTTATTAGGGTATTTGTGGACGATCAATGTCAGAATGTTGCAAGTCGAAACGAAACTAGCTAGTACAACAAGGAAGTATATGCAAGGAAGTAAACGTTATTTCCAGCATCACACAGATTCACTTGCGAGGAGCATATTAGACAAATTCACGCAAATGTAGTCTCTACCAGTGGATCGGAAGCCCCACTCAGCGACAGACGATCAGGTAAAAATAATAATGGCAACGTTGCACAAACTTTAGGTGCAAATGAATTGAACTTTTGAGGTGACAAGCAAGAAGCACATTGCTTGTATGTGTGAAAACAGCTTTATCTCGTGGGTCAGTTTTATGGGAATATATAGCCTAATTATACATAGTGCACTTATATAGATAGAGCACAGTGCCGGCGAAGATGTCGGTGACACAGATTTCTGGAATTATAGACGCAGTGCCCGTGATGCAGCTGGTGATGACAGTTCTTCTCAGTGGCTTTGGTATCTATATTGTTCAGATCACAATTGAAAATCTCTCAAGTACTTGTTCAACCTCCACATCATCGATTCTAAACACTTATGCACATTATAAAATAAATGTATCATTATTTGAAAATAAAGCAGAAATGCAGTCGGGAGTGCTGCTGCGTTACGGGATATGTAGGCCTACCTGTCTCTACACTTTACGTGCTTCATACAGTCATTATGAAGCTTCAATGATTCGTGTTTGAATTGTTTTGATGCTGTTACAAATTTGGACAGTCCCGCAATTGAAGGCCCACAGAATGTACAGTACACACAGTGCATTGCTCCGTCTTGGTACCTTAACCATTGCTGCCACCGTCAGTATTGCCAGTATTCCCATGGCAATACTACTTTTGAAACAAGTATTGCCTCATTTGCCTGGCAATACTACTTTTTCGCAGACCTTATGAGGTTTATTTAATTTAGAAAACTTAAGTAAACTGTAATGACAACCACATTTTATTTAGTGAGAAATCTAAATCGATACGAAAACATTAGACTTATCAACAGGCTACACGCTGCGCCTTGCGCTGGCGAAAGACTTTGGCAATCCTAGAGCTAGGCTACTTATACTCTGGTGATGGCACCTATGGCTGGTATTCTTCAAGCCACTGGTGTTGAATTTCAGATGTCCGTATCATTCTCACTCACACGCTCCGTTTGACATGGCAGATTGTCCGCTTCATTTTAACACGTCAGATCTGAGTAGCCTAGCTCTAGCTATATATGCGATTGCTGCGTGTCTTGACGAGAGGTTGATTTTAAAAAAAATCAAGGTTAGGCTATACCATTCTGGGAGGGTGTGGGGGGGTCGCGGGGCTGAAGCCAACTTGATGTGTTGAATAATCAGAGAACGTTTGAATACGTATTCTTAAAATACACATTACTGTTTTAATAAATGCTCATAATAAATCATAGCATGTTGCCTAAAACCTAAGGTAAGCACAAAAATAATCAGTGATACATTTGCGACTCCAAATTACAGTCACAATGGCATTTCAAAAGGTTGCAAATGTAACAATTTCGGTCGCAGTGTAGTGCCCTGAAACATACATTTTTGTAACAAGATTTACTTATCTATATTGTATATGTTTTACATATTTTATCCCCTTAGTATTAGTTAGACTTTGTACACTACTTTATTTATGATTCATATATGTTTACAGGGTTTCTGCAGGTTTCAGTAAGTCAAATTTAAGACCTTTTTAAGACTTTTTAAGGAACGAAATTTAAGACCTACACGATGTATTACCAAAATTCAAATCAAAGAAATTCAGAAAAAAATATTTGTATTTAAATGAATTCAGTCATTGAAAAAGCATTAATTTTACACATAGGTTAATCACATTAGTAACCTTCCACACCCAACAACGTCCCAAATCCCCAAAACCTTACGCCCAAAATGAAAATAGGGTAAAACAAACTTGCCCTCAAATAGAGAAAGTGTGTGCGTGAGTGTGTGACTCCAGCACCTTCACACCCAATTGAATATTTTTTTGGCCAAGTTTGCAGCGAGCCTCATACCTGGAGCTGGGTACCGCTTGTAACCCTATAACAGTGGTCTAGCCATGTCTCGTTGAAAATACACTTTCCCATTTTCCACACGTAGCCGAACTTTAACAAACTGTGAGGAGACGCAGGCGTATTTCGCGGGCAGGTATTGTATTTATCACAGGATTTGTAGTTTTATCACCACATACGTACCAATACCAATATCCCCCAGAAAGATCTACAACACACCGAACCAACGTTCTGAGAGCTCCGCTCTGTAGGCTACTAATTTTTTGCTACTTTATAATAACTTTCTGCGACCAGCGTTTCTGAAAATGAACGAGGGTAAAACTTTTTTTAGACCTGACTGGATTAAATTTAAGACCTCGGATGAAAATCTAGCCGTTTTTAAGACTTTTTAAGGCCTTAAATTTTAAGTTCAGAATTTAAGACTTTTTAAGACCCCCAGAAACCCTGTGTTTAATGTATGCACCTTCCTGCCACAGTAAATTCCTTGTTTGTGTGAACTTTCATGGCGAATAAAACCAATTCTGATTTATATTGGCGTTCTGTTAGCGAGCCAGCATTTCAACCCCTTTGAAATCAGAGATTCAATGTTCTGCCAACAGTCAGCACTAGTCAGCACTTCGCTTCTAAACAAATCTTTCCTATTTTCCTTACTAGGAACTCCGGTATGGGCTCAAAACGGGGCCAAAAGTATTGCAAATGCGTATAGGACAATCCACAAATGTAAAACGTGTTCCGCAAATGTAAAACGTGTTCCGAAAATGTAAAACGTGTTTCGCAAATGTAAAACATGTTCCGCAAATGTAAATTGCTTTCCACAAATGTAAATCAAGATCCACAAATGTGATTAACTATCCACAAACAATCACAATCACAATTTTGATTTGCCTTTGAGTTTTTTTCTAACTACATATTTGCAAGACATTTTCAAGGGGATCGCGTAAAATTGGTGCCATAAAGCTTTGCAAATAGGGCATTAAAAAGCTTGGCAACCCTGCCAAGAATTCAAAGTTCAAAACGTACATTTTTTTATAAAATCATTTTATTTAATAAACTTGTATTTTTATTCTTGTGATTTATATATGCAATATGTGTGTTATTGCAATTGTTTAGACGTTACGATGACGAATGTAGCAGTTACGCATAATCAAATAAAATAAAAATTGTAGAATAAGCAGTGCTTTTACTGTCCGTTCACTGCGGACGACAAGCGAAAAACTCACTTGCGCACTTCGATCCTGTATTCTTCAACATGTACAGTACCAGTCAAAAGTTTGGACACATTTTCCCATTTAAGTGCGTCTTACTGACATCACCGCATATCACTGGTGGTGGGGTATGTGACTGGAAATACATCTAACATGCTAAGTATATAGATGGATATAGATGGACACATATGGATGACCGAGCACCACCTCCAGCTGAACCTCGCCAAAACAGAACTTCTCATCATCCCGGCTAAACCCTCTATCTCCCACGATCTCTCAATCACCCTGGGATCTGCGACGGTGACCCCTTCATCCTCTGCCAGGAACCTTGGGGTTACCATGGACGACGAGCTCTCCCTCACGGCCCACATTGCTGCGGTCTCCCGGTCGTGTAGATTCACCCTCTACAACATCCGGAAGATCAGGAGATACCTGTCTGAGCACTCCACCCAGCTGCTAGTCCAAGCACTTGTCCTCTCCAAGTTGGACTATTGCAACTCGCTGCTCGCTGGTCTCCCAGCATGTGCAACCCGCCCTCTTCAGAGGATTCAGAACGCAGCGGCCCGCCTGGTCTACAATCTACCCAGACGCTCCCATGTTACCCCGCTCCTCATCTCTCTCCACTGGCTACCTATCATGGCCCATATCAGATTCAAGACCCTGGTATTGACCTTCCGAGCAGTGAACGGGAGTGCACCCGTCTACATCAAGTCTCTCCTGCAGCCCTACACCCCCACCCGTCACCTACGGTCTTCTTCAGACAACCGCCTGGTGGTCCCACCGCTCAAGACCGCCCGGTCCCAACACAAGCTCTTCTCCTGTCTGGCCCCCCAGTGGTGGAATCAACTCCCCACTTCCATCAGAGACACTGACTGTCTCTCCACCTTCAAGAAAAGGCTCAAGACGCACTTGTTCCGGGAGTACAACGGTACTTAGGAATGGTTCGCTTGACCCGATGTTAGTTTCCTCAAGGATCACAATGACTCTTGCTTAGAGACTTGTTGCTCTTGTGGTTAGTGGTAACTGACTTAAATTTTTGTACTCGCTGTGATATAGTTTTATTATTGTTGCTTGCTTTTTTTCCACAGGTACACTTGCACTTATAGCAGTTCATGTTGTTTAATTGTAACTTGTTCAACTACATGCTCTTATGGTTCTTCCCTTTGGCACTTATTTTGGTTGTTCACAATGTGTGCTTCATGTTTTGGCTACTCGCAATGTTTTGTGGCTATCTCGTTGTTATGATCAGTGACCTATGCACTTTGTAAAGCTCTCTCTTGGAAGTCGCTTTGGATAAAAGCGTCTGCTAAATGAATAAATGTAAATGTAAATGTAAGTATATAACGCATCTGGCGTGTGCTAAATGACTAAAAATATCCGACGCCATCACCCAGGTGTGCCAATCACTGGAACGAGACAAAAATATGTTTTCAACTTCTCCCTACAGTGCTTAACCAGCCATTAGATACACATACAAAAATGGACAAATAAATTACTGACGCAATCGGAATTTACATGTCATCTTCAATGCGCCGTATTCACTCGTAGAGGAACCTGGTTTGTTTTGCTTTTCCCTCCGTTGTACCGAACTCGTACAGAACCGTGATGTCTGAACCGCGGTATGAACCGAACCGTGACTTCAGTGTACCGTTCCACCCCTAATAGGCAGATAGACACAGAGATTCCTGGCATTATTAGAGAGATTTTTTCCTCTTTCTTTTAGGGTGACAGTAGGGTCCACCCCCCAAAACAATGGTAGGAAAACATCATTATTATACCCAGTACAGCCACACACATACACACCATCTTGCCCAGCACAGCCACACACATACACACCATCTTACCCAGTACAACCACACTCTTCCCCTGCGCTACATCAGTGCTTGACCCGGCATCTTCCGCATTAGCTAAAGGATGCTTTGCGTTTAAGTGGTATTTGAGACTGGAAGAACTCCTACAGTAAACTAATTCCGCATAGCACAAGGTGCAAACAACCTTAGTCTTGTCGAGGTTTCCATTGGGAAGCTTCTTAAAAATACATTTTCCCTGAAGCAAACCAGGCGGCTTCATAGCTGCATCCATGTTAGCACGTCACGTTTGATGTGATAATTTCATACACAAGGCATACACACAGGTTCGAAGACTGGTTCTCGCCCCCTACAGTGCAATTCGACTAGGTATACATCCGCGCTAAAATATCAAGGTGAAATCATAGCTTGCGTAGTATAGACCCAGCTCCCAACCCAACTTTGAGAATAGATTAACGGCGATATTTTTTTTATCGCCGATAAGAGTCGCAGCGCGTTAACGCCGATAACGGACCACCACTATTATAAATGTTGTTCAGTAATCTTCAGTTTACATAAAGTGTGGCGTGGGTTGTGTGGGTGCTGCTATATGTTTAACATTTGCCAAATTCATTCATTTTAGATGGTGGTTAGCTCAAGCTCACCCCAGAAAAGTATCGATAGTGGTATCGATAAAGACTTGGATTGTTAAGCAGTCTCGAAAATGGTATCAATATCGATACAAATTTACGATCCCCATCCCTAATCTTACCCAGTACAGCCATGCATTCCACAGCGGTCTGCCAGTTCCTGTAGTTCTTGTCAAAGTTGTAGAAAAGCCTCCTCATGCAGTCCTTCAGCGCAGCGTCCCTCTTCTCCTCCTGACTCTGCAGCTCCCCAAAGAGACGCTCAATCTCACGGGTCCAGTAGCGCTTGCAGCCCTTCTTGGTGGACTTCACCTCATACTCCTCGGGCACGTTCCTCTCGGCCACGCTGTCCGGGACCTCCATCTGGTAGCGGTTGCGCCCGGTGCCCCAGTAAGCTAGGCTACGGCAGCCGAGACGCCTCCGCTGGCGCTCCAGGTAGGCCTGCAGCTCAGCCTCGCAGGCCTGGATCCCACTAAGCGCCTGGTCGTACTCGGGGTCGAAGCCTGTCTTGGGCGTGATCACGCCGGTGGTGCGTGCCTTCTGGTGGTCGAACGCCGTGTCCCAGCGTTTCAGCTCCAATGACAGGTCTGGGAAGAGGCCTTCGCCTCTGTCGGACCTCAGGCTCACAAGCTGGCGCAGCAGTTTGGACTGGGAGCCATCTGCGACGGGTCCCAGAACTGACGTGACCTCCTGCATGGTCTTGAAGCCGTCCAGCGCAGACAGGAAGTCTGCGATCTTGCGCTTGCTGTAGGTGACCTCCTCGTAGAGCACGGCTCTGGAGTCGGGGTGCTCCGGGCCCTTCAGAGGTGAACCGATACTATGGATCTTACTGAGGAGCCTCTCCAGGTCCGGAAGCTTCTTCAGCAGCTGGGAGGCCTCCTCCGCCGGGCCAGCCGCCCCCATCAGGCCCTCCAGGACGTCCAGGCGCTCCTCGATGGCCGCCGGGTTGCAAAGCGGAGCGCAGAGCCATTGCTTCAACAGCCGCTTGCCGAAGGGCGTGGAGCAGGAGTCCAGGCGCTGCAGCAGCGAGCCCTCCGTGCCGCCAGAGCCATTCTGCAGAACCTCCAGGTTGGTCAGTGTCACCCCATCCAGAACTAGACGCTGGCGGGTTTGGGCAAAGAAGCTGCTCGACCCGGACGCCTTCTCCAGCTCCACGTCCACCGGAATGTACTCCTGGAAGTTGGCCATGGACAGCAGCTCCTTGTCCACCAGGCACTTCCTGAGGTAGAAGATGCAGCCTCCCAGAGCAGACAGAGCCAGCTCGTACCCCTCCTTGGGAGTTAGGCCCAGAGAGTCTCCCTCGGAGGTCATGGAGCTCAGCACAGCTGGCAGGCTGACTCCCTCCTGCATACTTTCTCTGAAGTAGTCTTCTTCAGACAGCTGCTTCAGAGTTTTCTGGGCGTCCCAGAACTGGCTCCCTGCATTCAGCGGCTCCTGCATGGCAGAGCAGAGACAGGACTTGAGGATCTTGCGAGTCTCAGTCGACGGGTTCCCCTTCTCAAACAGAACCTGGGCCGGGGCGTAGCGCGCCACCAGGGTCCGGAGCCGTGAGCAGTGCCTGTCGTCCTGGAACTGCCCCACGTGGAACACCCCTACGGAAGTGTCCACAAAGCTGACTCCGTAGCAGCGCCCGGACGCCTCTGCCTTCTCCTTCAGGCTCAGCAGGAACGAGCTGTGGCTCTCAGCTGGGGCCCCGTCCAGCACGCTGTAGGTCTGGGTCCCGCGCGTGATAACCCTGCACACCTCACGCCGCACCACGCGGTCGAACTTGGTGGGCCTCGCCATGGCCTTGCAGCGGGACTCCATCATCTCAGGAGTCTCTGTCTGCTCCACGCGGGCCACCTTGTAGCCCCTCTGGACCAGCACGTCAGAAAAGCGCCCAAATCCAATCTCGGGGAATCCAGAGTGGGCCCAGGAGCCCTTCATAAAGGTGAGGTTCAGCTCGTTCACGCCAATCACAGCGTCCATGTGGTACAGCTCGTAGAACTTGCCCACCTTTCAAAAAAAAAAAAAAAAACATGTAAAAGAAGGAAGGAGAAAAAAGGACTGAAGTACTTTTCAGATGGAGCAAATCAAGAGGTCCCATTTTCCACACCTCCCCCTTTGCTGTAGGTCACTTTGCATAAAGCTAATAAAAACTCAAATGAGTGAATACCTTTGTACTACATGAAACAGTTCTCTAAACTTGTATATTTAATCTCTTACCAATGCAAGTGATCAACACAGATGAGCTCGAAGGATATACCCTGCAACGGTCTCTCACACCCACCTTGTAGAAGAGAACAGCGTCGAACATCTCGGCCTTCAGCTGCCACCAGCGCCGCATGCCTGGCGTGGTTCTGTTCAGGAAGTCCTCAGGGACGTACAGGGTGGTAGGGTCGTACTCCTCGTCCGACTGTCTCCTCCTGCAGGCGTCCTTCCTCCTCCCCGCCTGCAGCCACTCCAGCTTCTCGTGGTCCCAGATGCCTCCCTCTGCCCCCCCCGCCGGGCTCTCCACGCCGTCGGGGGCCGAGAAGGCAGCGAGGCGGGTCTTGGTGCTGGCCATAGGGGAGGCCCTGCTGGGGCCCTGGGGGGCCCGGGGTTTGGGCGTGGCTGAGGGCTGCTCCAAGGGGCGTTTACGCTTCACTGGCTTGATGGGGCTGTCTGGTTCACTCTCCATTTCCTCTTCAGTGCTGCTCACCACGGCCTCCTCCTCATCCTCGCTGCTCCCTGTCGCCTGGTCTGGTCTGAACTCCTCCTCCGAGCCATCGCTCTCTGAGGCCACGATGATGCGCCGGCGTTTGGGCTTGTTGCACTGCTCAGCGGCAGCACGGGAAGAACGCCGATGGGCCTTGGCCTTCGTCATCTCCTCCTCTTCCTCCTCCTCCTCAGACAGAGTAGACTTATCCAGCTGTGGAAGCAGCAGTACAGGAACATTAACGTTTCAGAGGATTATCACGTGTGGTTTGTTACTCGTAATGCCGTCGTCCAATAAATCAACTCCAACTGCACTGTAGCCCTTTAAGGTCACAAACTGCCGTTAAAAGCAAATGTCCTGACCTCCATGTCCTCCTCCTCTTCCTCGTCAGAAGGAAGGTTGCAGATGGGCGTCTGCAGCCTGGCCTCAGGGCTGTGGGCCAGGACGGCGTCGGCCAGCTCCATGGCCCTACGGATCACAGGCTTTCCACTGAAGAACACGCCTCCGACCTTAGTGTCACTGCTCTCGGAGCCTGGGGGGAGGAGAGATGGGGGCAGAGGGGGGAAAGGTACATTCAACAGAGACATTAAAAGATCCGTCAGCCGCTGATAAGACTGTTGATACATTAGCTGATACACGCTCAGCTGTAGTTATATCATTCTGATACATTTTGAATCATAATTAGTGTTTCCCAGGGTTTCCCGCAGCACTTTTCAGTTAAGGCGGCCACCTAAGCAACACACGCCTGCCGCCTTAACTACGTTGTTTTTTTAATTGCAATATCTGCCGTCATAATCACAATAAATCTCTTTTTCATCTTACAGTCAACTTTTTCTCAGATTTGTGTACTAAACATTCTCTAGAGTCTTCATATGAACCCCCCCCCCCCCCGATCTGACGGCAAACCCCACCCTACCACCTTAAGTAACACATTTTCCCATACATTTATTTATTGGTGGCGGCCCGCCACAATTAAAAATTGACTGCCACAAATGTATTACCTTGTTTTTTTTACTGTTTAACATGGCAAATAAAAACATTTCATTTTAAAGCTGCGTGCAGCGCATTGATTCGCTCAGCCCCTTCTTGCCCTGCTCGCTTTTCTCTCTCTCACTACAACAGACCAGTCTGTGAATAGCCCTCCTCTCTCAGTGCACGCTCTGAGTCAATGCGGGGGACGAACAAGAATCGGCAGGAGAATCAATCCGGAGTTTACGAACGGTTAGTATCATCATTCTCTGCACAAATGTGTCCAAAACGGATACATTCAAGTTAAATATAATTATATTCATAGTTAAATACATTCGGCAAATATAACAATACGAGTCCAACGTGACGTTTATATTATGTAAAGCTCCAAAAACTATTTTGTAGGGGTGGGAATATTTTGGTATCTCACAATTCAAATCGATTCTTAGGGGTCACGATTCGATTAAAAATCGATTCACGATTTTTTTGATTCTCAATTCTTAATCAAATTTCGATTCAATATATTTTTACAGTTGATTCCAGTTTGCTGTTTAGTGTTACTTGTTTCTATTTGACTGTGATAGGCAGTTAAGTGTTGAAGAAAAAAATCCCAATGCATCAAAACCTTGAAATGTATTGTTTTTCTTGCAGTTTAGTAAACTCATTGTTATAAAAAAATAAAAAACAATTTTTGAAATTTGTGAATCGATATGAATTGCTAGAAGACTAAATCGCGATTCAAATGCGAATTAATTTTGATGTATGATATAACTGTACACACACATGTATGATATAGCTGTACACACACCTGTATATGATATAGTCGCACACACACCTGTATTTCATATAGCTGTACACACACCTGTATATGATATAGTCGCACATACACCTGTATTTGATATAGCTGTACACACACCTGTATATGACATAGTCGCACACACACCTGTATATGATATAGCTGTACACACACCTGTATATGGCCGGAGGTACTTGGTGCTGACCCACCCGCGGGTCGGGGGCTCATCGAAGAAGTGCACGTGCAGGCGCTGGTCCTTCCCCCGCCCGCGCATCTGCTGGCCGCTGAGCGGCTGCGGCACTACCATGCACGGCCACCAGGGATGCCCTTCCAGCTTGGCCCACACAAGAGCGCCACCGCTGAAAGGACATGCCGGGCTGGAAACACTAATAACACACGTGTATTTAGCTGGTGCTCTGATACTCAACAGAGAAGATTCAAACCTGCGGCTTCTTGATCTGCAGTCTAATGCAGATCCCCTCCTCTCTTCCTGAACCTCTGGGCCCAGTTGTTCAAAAGGTTTAATCCGGATCAGAATGATATGGATTTTGAAATCCCATGTTTTGCTATCCAGGATCAAGTAATCAATCTTACTTTTGTGCTGGTTTTTCAAAGCAACATTGGATCGGATCACCCTGATCTAGATACAAACTATTCAAGATGACCAAATTCAAATTCCCAGTGTTATAAATGGGATAGCATATAACAATGTAGGCTTCTTGCTACGTAAAGAACAGGTTCAATAGCCAGCATGGGGGTCACTTTTAAGTGTTTTGATTTGAAGAGACAGAAAAAGGCAAAATAAAACAATCCAAACAGTCAGAGCCATCATCTGATCCGCAAACAAATAAAAACAAACTAATAGACATTCTTCATAAATACAATGTGAATATTTTGAACATGTGTTTCAAAATCAGAAAAAGGATAAATATCCAATAGTTTCTTCTAGAACTTTCAGAGTTCGTCTTCGGTTGTGCAGACCAGCTTTTTGAAGCTCTTTTAGCTTTTAACACATATTGAAGGGTTGAGGGAGCCAGTTGTTCAGAAGTGATCTGATCGGATTTCGGCTATTGGATTGGATCAAATCTTAAAAATGGGTTGTTCAAAATAAAAAAAGGATTCTGAAATTGGATTAGATCACGTAATCCAGTCTTGGTTTTGATCTGGATCAACCCTTCAATATGTGTTGTTCAAAACTTTTAAGTAGGACTGGGATACCTTTGATCTAAAAAACAAGATCATTCTGATCCCAGCAGAAGGGTGGATTCAGGGTGGATTTCAGGAACAAAATGTAATAAAACTCGAAATTGGTCAATAATTGGTCAATAACAATAAATTGGTCAAAAAACTATATTTGTATCATGTTGTACATATTCATGTATTTATATGAAAGAGCAGAAGTAGAGATTAATCTGGCAGAGGAACAAATCAGTCTCCCCAATTTGAGCAAACCAAAGCCAGACTTGAGATACGCCTCCTAAAAAAGGAGCTTCAAAAAGCTGGTCTGCAAACGAAAACGAACTGAAAATTCTAGAAGAACCTATTGGATATTTAGCCTCCAATGTTGCTTTGAAAAACAAGCACAAAAGTAAGATTGATTATTTGATCCTGAATAGCAAAACATGGGATTTCAAAATCCAGATAATTCAGATTCTCTTTTTTTTGTTAGAACAACTTGGCGCTGAACTCCACCACAACAGTAGTCAGGGAAGAGACCAGCATAGTTAGCTAAGCTACATCTACTCAAGAACTGCTTGCATTAAAACCACTCAGTCATAATGAAAGACTAGTTACATCAGATTACTAAATTGTCTCCTGGCTAACATTAGCTAGCCAGCTAACTAGACCAGACCTCTTACTGCTTTGCTGTTTGCAGAAAAGCCCTGCATGTAACAGTCAGCGGTCATTCTTCACATAGCCTACAACGTTCCCTAAACTACACAGTCAGTCAAAATTGTTGATACAGCTAGGCAACAAATGCTGTTATTAATAAAAACTAGATAGAAAGCTAGGCAACAATAATACAACCACAACGCTGTATTGCTAAGTCCAGTGACTGAAATCACTAATCTTGTTTAGCAGAGCTAAAGTCTGTGACGGAATTTGGCTGAACGTTATTCAGTTAATCACTTTTCTAGCAAACTAGTATGTGACTAGCCTAACATGATGCTGGAATTACCTTTCCTTCTTTGATGCTATTTTATCTCCAAACAGTTTGCTGAATCCACCCTTGGCCGCTTTCTTGCTCGTCTTGGCCGGAGTCTTGTTACTCTTTGGGGCTGCAAGCTTAGCTTGCTCGCTGGGAGAGGAGCTGGACTTGAGGACGGAGGACGGTACATCTGCCTCCGTAGGAGACGGGCTCGGCTTCGGCTTGGACACCGGTGGAGGTGACTTGTTGAAAAAATTAAAGATGGTACTTTGCTTGGCCATTTGGCTTCTTATGCAATAACTAAAAAATGTAGAAAGTATGTGATTTGAGAGATTGGACTCTTTCTATCCTCAATCGCGTGCACCACTCGCAGACAATTCCCGCGAAATGCTCAGTCGGAGTTTTTCGCAGCATGTTCGAAGAGGACGGAAACGGAAGCAAGGTGATCATGTTTTTGTATGTATTATTGTATTTATTTTGTTGGCTTTAACTGACTTTTTAGCTCTTACTGTAAAGTCGTTTTTCATTAAGGTCTCTTTGCTTCTAGTCTATTAGAGTTTCTTGGTTAATTGGGTGAAACGGCTTTTGGGCTCTGCTGTACCTCGAGGGAATCCGATCTATGCATATCTAGGGTGTTGCTCGCGGGAGTCACGGCTGATGATGGTTCTCAAACTCCAGAATTTGACTCAATTCAGCATTTTTGGTTTGACAAGATACCATAGTGTTGTCTGCCTATGCACATGGCTCCATGCCCACGTTACCATAACGTCGCCTGTGCCGTCAACCTTGACAGTTTTTGAATGTTGACTTTCATGTATGAAAAGTCTGACGGCCGGCTGTGGCCGCAAGAGGGCAGCAGAGATACATGCCCTGTCTCCAGTTGATGATCACACTTCACTGAAGCTAATTTTTTTTTTTTTTAGAAGACATTTAGCAGACGCTCTTATCCAGAGCGACTTACAGTAAGTACAGGGACATTCTCCCTGAGGCAAGTAGGGTGAAGTGCCTTGCCCAAGGACACAACTTCATTTGGCACAGCCCGGAATCGATCCGGCAACCTTCTGATTGATAGCCCGATTCCCTAACCACTCAGCCATCTGACCCCCACATTTTCAGGTGGGCTGAAAGGAGGGCGACATTGCCATAGACTTATATATTAATAGACACAGCTAGATTTTTCTTCCAAGCTGGCGTCCCCATTCATTTCTATGAAAAGTGCTCAGTGGCGCAGTGAGGCAAGCGAGAGCGCAAAATGGACCTCACCATCTTTCCAGACTGACTCGTCCGGTCTTGCGCAGAAGCTTGTTCCTAGCTCCGAAACTCGTGCATGCTTGCAACTAACTGTACACGTCATACATACAACCAGTCGCGAGCTTGTGAGCTGGAGGTAAGGCATTGCAGAAAACTGTCAGAATGTGGTACAAGTCCGATCAAGAGGCAGATACATGTGAACTTTACGAAAATCAATACTATTAGTACTGTAGTATTATACGTGCAGGGCCTATACGTTGCTCTTTTTGCTTCGTGTTTTTAGTTTGACTGCTTAAGTTTTGTGTCGGATTAAAGAAACTGTAAACTTGAATATCTGACTCCGTCGTTGTTATAGCTCGGCAAAACAAGCAAAACTAGAGAGGGTACAATTTCAGCCATTTAGCCTACTCATATTGCATTCATTCATTAATAAAGAACCCCCTTTGAAGATTATTCTACAACGTTACCGGCAGTAGAAGATGGAATCGGGATTCAAACAGTACCATCTGCTGACTGAAAATATGCCCCCAAAAACGTAAATAAGATTGACATTTATTTAGTGGAAAATCGCTCATTCATAAAAAGCTCACTGGTAGCGATCATTGTCAGTAACAACGCAAAATGCGATATAGCCCTGTGTGGAGAAGCTGCCCCGGTAAATTCTACTACTACACAGTACTAGTTCTAGTACAGTACTAGACTACTGCTGTGTTCGTCTTGGTAGCGATTGCGTTGGTTGAATTCGATTTAACGTTCCGTTGTACGGTTTAGGCTGAAATTAATTATTTTCATGAACAGATTGACAAAAGTTTAGGCTGTGGCAATGAAGTTCAGGTTAGTAGTCAGATAGTTTCACCTATTGAAAGACTTTTGATTTAAGTAAGGGGAGTGCCGAACATGTTCTGTCGCCGTCTGGATAAGAGCGTCTGCTAAATGACTAAATGTTTGACTTCCTAAACAGCTGTGTAGATGTTTTAGTACTGTAGTGTGTCTCGCGTAGGCTACAGCGTTGCAGTGAGCAACACTGGTTTGAAACCACAGGTAATGATAATTTCACCCACAAATCGTTTACTTGTAATGTCATAATAAATCCTACAACGAAAATGTATTTGTGAGGAATGTTTATTTTAACGATTGAAGACAGATGCATCATAGACCACTGTAGTATGTGTTGCCCGGGCAACAGAGGCTAATGTCATGATGCTAATGCTTCAGTGAAATAGTAGACTACCGTTTCCGAAAGTAGATGTGGGCCTACTTCCTTAATAATATCAGCTATTGTACATTACATTTCATAAGTGTTTCACATCACAAAGTAAAATGAGTAAATAGTTATCACCCTGGCCTCTTTGCTTGTGGCGTTCCTGCAGCTGCCTTGCAGTGAAGCTATATTTAGCCTAGCTATCCCCCAAGTTAACAGATGCGAAACGAATGTTCTGCTACAGGTAGTCACGCGTGTTTTCGTGACGTTAGTGACGTAGTGACGTTAATAACGTCAGTGACTGTGGCTAGCAAATTAGCCACCGTTAGCTTAACTTTTCACCACAAAAACGCAATTTCTACTTAAACCATGCAACTGAACGTAAATAAAAAAAACAACCAACGCAATCGCTAACAAGACGAACCTTTTGACACCGCCGTTGTGTATGTAGTCCAAATATTGACTGATCCTTAGGGGGGCGAAAATAAACAATAACTAGAGAGGGTACAATTTCTGGGGAAATTGTAGAGTGTGCTTGCTTGCGTCGGTTGCACAGGGGTCCGTTTTTGAATAACATTTTTACAACTGATATTTCTGTATATTTTATATAAAAATGCATACTTATTATTTATAAAGATTACATAGATTTAAAAGCATTTTTTTTTGCTGCTCATTTACAACTGAAAATACGAGTGAAGTAGAATGAAATAGATGTCTTCTCATTTCCCCTGCAAGAGGCAGCCTCATCGTTGAATCAAAACGAATCAATTTGGCAGACCGGTGTAAAAATTGACCTAATCTCTATGACTTAAATGTCATTTTAAGTTTTTCCCTTCTCATGATATTTTCAGGCATTTAGCCTACTCATTGCATTCATTCATTAATATTAAATATTAATGAATGAATAAAAAAATTATAAAAAATATTAAATTAAGAACCCCCTTTGAAGATTATTCTACGACGTTACCCGGCAGTAGAAGATGGAATCGCGATTCAAACAGTACCATCTGCTAACTGAAAATATGTCCCCCAAAACGTAAATAAGCTTGACATTTATTTAGTGGAAAATCGCTCATTCATAAAAAGCTCACTGGTAGCGATCATTGTCAGTAACAACGCAAAATACGATATAGCCCTGTGTGGAGAAGCTGCCCCGGTAAATTGTACTACTACGGTACAGTACTGCTGTGTTCGTCTCGGTAGCGATTGCGTTGGTTGAATTGGATTTAACGTTCCGTTGTACGGTTTAGGCTGAAATTAATTATTTTCATGAACAGATTGACAAAGTTTAGGCTGTGGCAATGAAGTTCAGGTTAGTAGTTAGATAGACTTTTGATTTAAGTAAGGGGAGTGCCGAACATGTTCTGTCGCCGTTTGACTTCCTACAGCTGTGTAGATGTTTTTGTAGTGTCTCGCGTAGGCTACAGCGTTGCAGTGATACACTGGATTGAAACCACAGGTAATGATAATTTCACTCACAAATCGTTTACTTGTAATCTAATGTCATAATAAATCCTACAACGAAAATGTATATGTGAGGAATGTTTATTTTAACGATTGAAAACAGATAACGCTACATCATAGACCACTGTAGTATGTGTTGCCCGGGCAACACAGGCTAATGTCATGATGCTAATACTTCAGTGAAATAGTAGACTACTGTTTCCGAAAGTAGATGTACTTCCTTAATAATATCAGCTTATACTGTACATTACACATCACAATTGTGTGTCATATCACAAAGTAAAATGAGTAAATAGTTATCACCCTGGCCTCTTTGCTTGTGGCGTTTCTGCAGCTGCCTTGCAGTAAAGCTATAGTTAGCCTAGCTATCCCCCAAGTTAACAGATGCGAAACGAATGTTCTGCCAAAGGTAGTCACGCGTGTTTTTGTGACGTTAGTGACGTTAGTAACGTCAGTGACTGTGGCTAGCAAATTAGCCACCGTTAGCTTCACTTTTTGCCACAAAAACTTAACTTCAGCCTAAACCATGCAACGGAACGTAAATTCCAATACAAGCAACTCAATCGCTACCAAGACGAAACTTTTGACACCTACGTTGTCTATGTAGGCCAAATATTGACTGAGTTTTAGGGGGGCGAAAATAAACAGTAAATAATAATAAATATATATGTGAGGGAACAAAGGTTGTGCTCTCGCCGAAGGCTTGAGCACACCCAATAAATATATATGTGAGATAACAAAGGTTGTGCCCTTGCCAAAGGCAAAGCACACCCAACTAGAGAGGGTACAATTTCTGGGGAAATGCCATAAATGCCATAAAAGCATTTTTTTTTTGCTGCTCATTTACAACTGAAAATACGAGTGAAGTGTAGAATGAAATGGATGTCTTCTCATTTCCCCTGCAAGAGGCAGCCTCATCGTTGAATCAAAAAGAATACATTTGGCAGACCGGTGTACAAATGGACCTAATCTCTATGACTTAAACGTCCTTTTAAGTTTTTCCCTTCTCGTGATATTTTCATGCATTTAGCCTACTCATTGCATTCATTCATTAATAAAGAACCCCCTTTGAAGATTATTCTACGACGTTACCCGGCAGTAGAAGATGGAATCGCGATTCAAACAGTACCATCTGCTAACTGAAAATATGCCCCCCAAAACGTAAATAAGCTTGACATTTATTTAGTGGAAAATCGCTCATTCATAAAAAGCTCACTGGTAGCTATCATTGTAAGGTAACAACGCAAAATGCGATATAGCCCTGTGTGGAGAAGCTGCCCCGGTAAATTCTACTACTACGGTACAGTACTAGACTACTGCTGTGTTCGTCTCGGTAGCGATTGCGTTGGTTGAATTCGATTAAACGTTCCGTTGTACGGTTTAGGCTGAAATTAATTATTTTCATGAACAGATTGACAAAGTTTAGGCTGTGGCAATGAAGTTCAGGTTAGTAGTTAGATAGACTTTTGATTTAAGTAAGGGGAGTGCCGAACATGTTCTGTCGCCGTTTGACTTCCTAAACAGCTGTGTATGTTAGATGTTTTTGTCGTGTGTCTCGCGTAGGCTACAGCGTTGCAGTGATACACTGGATTGAAACCACAGGTAATGATAATTTCACCCACAAATCGTTTACTTGTAATCTAATGTCATAATAAATCCTACAACGAAAATGTATATGTGAGGAATGTTTATTTTAACGAATGAAAACAGATACATCATAGACCACTGTAGTATGTGTTGCCCGGGCAACAGAGGCTAATGTCATGCTAATGCTTCAGTGAAATACATTTACATTTACATTTTTTGTCATTTAGCAGACGCTCTTATCCAGAGCGACATACAGTAAGTACAGGGACATTCCCCCCGAGGCAAGTAGGGTGAAGTGCCTTGCCCAAGGACACAACGTCATTTGGCACAGCCAGGAATCGAACCGGTAACCTTCAGATTACTAGCCTGACTCCCTAACCGCTCAGCCACCTGACTCCACCTAAATAGTAGACTACCGTTTCCGAAAGTAGATGTGAGCCTACTTCCTTAATAATATCAGCTAATATTGTACATTACATTTCATAATAGTGTTTCACATCACAAAGTAAAATGAGTAAATAGTTATCACCCTGGCCGCTTTGCTTGTGGCGTTTCTGCAGCTGCCTTGCAGTAAAGCTATAGTTAGCCTAGCTATCCCCCAAGTTAACAGATGCGAAACGAATGTTCTGCTACAGGTAGTCACGCGTGTTTTCGTGACGTTAGTGACGTAGTGACGTTAGTAACGTCAGTGACTGTGGCTAGCAAATTAGCCACCGTTAGCTTCACTTTTCGCCACAAAAACTTAACTTAAGCCCAAACCATGCAACGGAACGTAAATTCCAATAGAAGCAACGCAATCGCTACCAAGACGAACCTTTTGACACCGCCGTTGTGTATGTAGGCCAAATATTGGCTGAGTTTTAGGGGGGCGAAAATAAACAATAATAAATATATATGTGAGAGAACAAAGGTTGTGCTCTCGCCGAAGGCTTGAGCACACCCAATAAATAAATATATATGTGAGAGAACAAAGGTTGTGCTCTCGCTGAAGGCTTGAGCACACCCAATGATGATGAGTGTTGCTTACTATTACTAGCTTATTGTTAATACCATCGTTGTGGTGTTACATAAAGTTCTAAGAATATATATATATATTCGTTATAACGACCATAACAATATTGTGGTTATCAGACATGATTTATACATCTTCGTCTTTTCTCCAGAATAACATGTCAACAATCTATAATGACGCCGTAACATGCCACGATATTATAACTAATTGTATTAGGCTATAATTACGTTTTTCATGCCATGAGCATAATAATATGAGCATCATATCTGGAGCATAGAGAGCAACGTGTTAAAATAAATACTGAACTCTCAATGCCACTACAATCCACAATGGGTATCCCACAGGGCTCCATCTTGGGGCCTCTGCTCTTAAGCTTATACAGAAATGATTTACCAACATGCTGTCAGTCAGCCAACTGTCAAATGTACGCTGACGACACAGTAATTTATGCATCAGCCAGGACAGCAAGTGCAGCAGCAGAGACCCTGACCAAGGAGATGGAGGGTATATCCCAGTGGCTCAAAGATCCATCTGACGCTCAACTTCAAAAAGACGGTATCTATGTGCTTCTCTATAAGAGGGAAAGCCAAGTGTCCTATAAAAATAAACCAAGGGGCAATAGAGGAAGTTGAGGAATTAAAATTTTTAGGTATTATTTTCCACTTACCACTTTCGGCCAATCATGTTTTTCAGTGATAGGGACCCATTTATGCAATAATTTACCAACTGAAATAAAAACACAAACCGAACTGAAAACATTTAATAGAAAGGTGAAACAAAAAAAAATGGACTCAATGATGGCTGTGTAGAAGTGCACCATCATTGTCTTTGGCAGGTTGAATTTCTTCAGCTGCCGAAGGAAGTACATCCTCTGTTGTGCTTTCTTGATGAGGGAGCTGATGTTCAGTTCCCACTTGGGGTCCTGGGAGAGGATAGTGCCCAGGAAGCGGAAGGACTCCACAGTGTTGACTGGGGAGTCACACAGGGTGATGGGGGTGAGTGGGACTGAGTTCTTCCTGAAGTCCACAACCATCTCCACTGTCTTAAGAGCATTGAGCTCTAAGTTGTTCTGGCTGCACCAGGTCACCAGGTTGGCCGCTTCCCACCTATAATCAGACTCGTCTCCACCAGAGATGAGCCCAATAAGGGTGGTGTCGTCTGCAAACTTCAGGAGTTTGACGGATGGATGACTGAAGGTGCAGCTGTTGGTGTACAGGGAGAAGAGCAGAGGAGAAAGGACGCAGCCCTGAGGTGATCCGGTGCTGATGGACCGGGAGTCAGAGACTTGTGTTCCCAACGCACTGCTTCCTGTCAGACAGGAAGTCTGTGATCCACCTGCAGGTGGAATCAGGCACGTTCAGCTGGGAGAGCTTGTCCTGAAGCAGGGCGGGGATGATGGTATTGAAGGCAGAGCTGAAGTCCACAAACAGGATCCTGGAATAGGATGCTGGGGAGTCCAGGTGCTGTAGGGTGAAGTGGAGGGCCATGTTAACTGCATCGTCCACAGACCTGTTGGCTCTGTAGGCAAACTGCAGGGGGTCCAGGAGAGGGTGTGTGATGGATTTAAGGTGTGCCAGCACCAGGCGCTTGAAAGACTTCATTACCACAGAGGTCAGGGCGACGGGTCATTATGTCATGTTGGCCTTGGCTTTTTGGGCACAGGGATGATGGTGGAGGACTTGAGACAGGCTGGCACATGGCATGTCTCAAGGGAGGTGTTAAAGATGTAGGTAAACACTGGAGACAGCTGGTCAGCGCAGTGCTTGAGGGTGGCTGGAGAGACAGAGTCCGGCCAAGCTGCTTTGCGGGGATTCTGCCTCTTGGTGGGAGGCCTCCTGGGTGGGAAGGGGTAGTTCAGGACTGTCCAATTATCTTTCAAATCTGCAGTAGAACTCATTCAGGTCGTTGGCCAGGTGGGAGTCGTTAGTGGAGTGGGGGGCTCTGGGCTTGTAGTTGGTAATCTGCCTGAGCCCTCTCCAGACAGAAGCAGAGTCGTTTGCAGAGAATTGGTGTTTTAGTCTCTCCGAGTACAGTCGTTTAGCCTCCCTCACCGCCTTGCTAAACCTGTTCTTCGACTCCTTGAAACTGTCTTTGTCCCCACTCCTAAACGCGGCCTCTTTCGCTGACCTCAGCCTTCTGAGTTTAGCTGTAAACCAGGGTTTGTCGTTGTTGTAGCTCACCCTGGTGCGTGTTGGTATACAGCAGTCCTCACAGAAGCTGATGTATGATGTCACAGCCTCTGTGAGCTCATCCAGACTATTGGTAGCAGTCGTGAACATGTCCCAGTCAGTGCAGTCCAAGCACGCCCGCAGATCCTCCATAGCTTCACTGGTCCACTGTTTTGATGTCCTCACAGCAGGCTTACAGCGCTTTAGCTTCTGCCTGTATGCAGGAATCAGGTGGACCATGGCGTGGTCAGAGTGACCCAGTGCTGCTCGGGGGACCGCATTGGTATGCTTTGCTGAGTAGCAGTGATCCAAGGTGTTTCCTTCTCTGGTAGGGCATTTGATGAATTGTCTATATTTTGGGAGTTCTTGAATGAGATTGCCTTTGTTAAAGTCGCCTAGCACAATGACCAAGGAATCCGGCTTTTCATGCTCCACACTCAGTATCTGGCTGGCGAGCACACGTTGAGCCTCGTTGACGCTAGTGGGGGCGTGTCACCTGAAGGAGCTGAAGCTCCGCCCCTCGCTGCCTACTTCCGACCCAGATAATGGACGCTATGTCAAGCCGAACAAAACCGTATAGAATTAGAATTTATTTGTTCAATGAGTGAAACATACAGATGCATATAAATGAAATGTTCCCCTGAGCTGTAACAGTAAAAATGGACACCAGAGACAGACAGTGAGCTCTCCAACTAGGCTACTTCTAGCACATTAGCTACCATTTCACCAAAATACCATCATTCTACACCGAGTAGCCTAATATCAAATTAGCGGTTTGCACTAACTCATAGCAGAGATACCTCTGGAAAAGTTATCTAGTATCATTATAACAAGCACACAGAACAGAGTGATGAACTGCTGGCGGCGGTGGATGGTCCAGGTGCGACCGGAGGATGAACGGCTGGAGGGGCGATGCTCGGTACGACTCCGCGCTGCAAGAGAAGCCGTGTGTCCCTGAACCCCGTCTGTCTCTGGTCCATGTTAAAACTGTCCGCCGTGAAATGGTCAGTGCAGGCGGCTGTTGGAGTTTATCCGAAGCTTTCCATCAGCGTGGCTCTTCACAAAATCAATCCACCTATTTTTCCTTTCCTCATCAATAGGGAAATTAAATAGCGTTGCAGCGCAGCTGAAGTTTTTGCATCCAGGGAAGATGCAGTTGCGGATGGTGGGAGACATCCTGAAGCTAGCTAGCTAGCTGATGTAGGATACGATAACAGTACAGCAGGAGGAGCCATTCAGTTATCTGACGTAGATGGGGCGAAATGACGTAGATGGGTAACTTTTTGGCCCCGCCCATTAAAACCTGATCTGAAAACTGAAGAGAAACTGTTCTACGGTCTAACTCCACATTTCAGTGCGACAAAGTTTTAGTGCTTTGCACATGCTTTCAGGAACTCATTTCACACGTATATAATGTACTGAGAGGCAAATCATGGAATTTACTTTACAGGATCTTTAATTTGCTTGTGTTTTGTCTATTTGCATGTGTTTTCTTAATTTGCAGCGCGTTTGCACATGTCGGCCACCGTACATTTGCCTATAGCTGTGTGCATTAATTAAATAATTACTATTTCACAGATAACTTGTATCATGCAGTTTGTGTTCAATTGTATTAGGATGGTTACTGAATTGACTGAATATTTCACAGCCCCACCTAGAATAATTTTCACCAGCCGCCACTGGTTGTGCCCGTCATGGGGCAACATTGCAATCTCTTCAAGGGGCCCACAGTTTTATCAGTGCATTTGAATAGCTGTCTAGTGGAACAAAAGGATCCAAAATAGGTCTCGTTGAGTTGACGTTTAATAGAATAATAATAACATGAACAAGACCAGCCGTCTGGCTGTCCTGAAGTCTGTTCTATCACGTGTGCTTCTCCAGATCCCTTTTGTTTTCCTGAAGATTATTTACAACTCCCCACATACTATTTTTAGACCCCAGGCGTTTCTCTCCTGCTGCAGTAGGACTGGGGGAGGGGGGGTTGTTACCAGGACGTATCTGCAGAGATCCTGCAGAGAGTAGACATCGAGACCACTCAGAGCAGACAGACTAACTAGAGAGACCACACAGACAGACTAACTAGAGAGACCACACAGACAGACTAACTAGAGAGACCACACAGACAGAGACTAGAGAGACAATAACCCCACAGACAGAGACTAGAGAGACCACACAGACAGACTGACAAGAGACCACACAGACAGAATGACTAGAGAGACCACACAGACAGACTAGAGAGACAATAACCCCACAGACAGACTGACTAGAGAGACCACACAGACAGACTGACTAGAGAGACCACACAGACAGACTGACTAGAGAGACCACACAGACAGACTGACACGAGAGACCACACAGACAGAATGACTAGAGAGACCACACAGACAGACTGACTAGAGAGACCCCACAGACAGACTAACTAGAGAGACCATACAGACAGACTGACTAGAGAGACCCCACAGACAGACTGACTAGAGAGACCACACAGAGCAGACAGACTGACTAGAGAGACCACACAGAGCAGACAGACCTATTAGAGAGACAATAACCCCACAGACAGACTGACTAGAGAGACCCCACAGACAGACTGACTAGAGAGACCACACAGACAGACAGACTGACTAGAGAGACCACACAGAGCAGACAGACCTATTAGAGAGACAATAACCCCACAGACAGACAGACTAGAGAGACCCCCCAGACAGACAGACTGACTAGAGAGACCCCACAGACAGACTGACTAGAGAGACCACACAGACAGACTGACTAGAGAGACCACACAGACAGACTGACTAGAGAGACCACACAGACAGACAGACTGACTAGAAAGACCAGACAGACAGACAGAGAGACACCACAGACAGACAGACTGACAGTCTTTTAAATTTTTCATGACCCTATAAACTATATATAAGTTTATGAGCCGTTTCCGCTCTACTTCCTAAACTCCTCCCTTCGATGCTCCGTTGTGCCGACAAAGCACTGATATCGCAGTGACAAAGAGGATATACAATTTACAACATGAAGAAAAGTGGTTCGGGAACGACGTGTGCGGTAGTTGGTTTCAAACACTCGAGAAAGCACCTGAACGAGTGGTTAGATAGAGTGCTACGACCACCAGTTTTAAAACCTAGAATCGCCTCTAGCCTGTTACAGTTATACTACAGTAGTATGCTTATTGTTTGTAGGCTATTCACATTTGGTTGGTGTTCCTTTGTAGTGGATTTAATAATTATACATTGATATGTGGATATAATAATTCAAACCTTTCAAAGTGCCAATACACACATCTGTAAAAGCCCGGCATGAGGTGTGTAGCCAACCGGTGCTTGTTTAAAGCAGTCATAACCGGGTTCATAGGAAGAATAGATAGATAAGTAGGCACTTCAGGCACAACAAGCCACTTAAATAAGGATAACAGTGTACTGCCTGTCTTGTCCTTCTGAAGTTGTTAAATTCAATAGGCTGAACATCAACATGTAACATCAATAGCCTAGAAATTCCAAACGAATTAGCTTTCAATGTTATGTATACCTAGGCTACTTGGACCTTGTCCTGGCAATAAATAAAGAACATTATGCTACATGTTTTGCCAGGATAACTGGCATGACCATTGAATGTTCATGATGTTTCTGTGTGTTTATTCCTTTGACTGGGTACAACAACGCGATCAGTCAACCGACTATAAATGTTTTTAATGTCGGGCTACGAATTTATAGAACAACTTCTGTCTGATACTTGTGGCATCCTTTAGCCAAATAATTAGCCTACATTTTGCTGAGAGATTGAAGAGCTAGACAACAAATGTTCTAATGAATCACCGACTAAAGTCATCTTCTGACATTGCCTTTGCTCCATGTTAAAAGCTACAAAACGATGGACTGGCAAAAGCTTTATAACTATAAATCTACTCTAAAATGTACTTAAAAGTATGGCGACGACGTTGGCAACTTATCCAGTAGTAAATGTCAAACGACAAGTATGTCAAAGTAGTAGAACCGTGATCCCAAGCTAGCATCAACATCGCTGTGTTTACACCGGCAGACACTTTGCAAACCACTTCCGGCGGAAATGAAATGCATTTGTGTAGAGTTATGGCGGCCCCCTGGGATTTGGCGCGTAAACTTGTCTATACTCCCATCTCCACACATCACGGCTCCTGAACTCGAGTCATTAGTTGTTGAGTCTGGAGTGTCTCTTAGCTGGTCCATGTGTATAATCTGTAAAATGTAAAAATACACATCATTATGCAACATGCCCTTTCCTGCTTTCATGCTTGAAATGAAAAGCGTTTGTTGATCGAAGGTCCTTTCATCAGGAGGCTCTCAGGATGAGGATGAGAGAGATGGAGGAATAAGGGGTTGAAGAGTGGATGAGAGAGATGGAGGGATGAGGGCTGGAGAGTGGATGAGAGAGATGGAGGGATGAGGGCTGGAGAGTGGATGAGAGAGATGGAGGGATGAGGGCTGGAGAGTGGATGAGAGAGATTGAGGGATGAGGGCTGGAGAGTGGATGAGAGAGATGGAGGGATGTGGGCTGGAGAGTGGATAAGAGAGATGGAGGGATGAGGGCTGGAGAGTGGATGAGAGAGATGGAGGGATGAGGGCTGGAGAGTGGATGAGAGAGATGGAGGGATGAGGGCTGGAGAGTGGATGAGAGAGATGGAGGGATGAGGGCTGGAGAGTGGATAAGAGAGATGGAGGGATGAGGGCTGGAGAGTGGATAAGAGAGATGGAGGGATGAGGGCTGGAGAGTGGATGAGAGAGATGGAGGGATGAGGGCTGGAGAGTGGAAGAGAGAGATGGAGGGATGAGGGCTGAAGAGTGGATGAGAGAGATGGAGGGATGAGGGCTGGAGAGTGGAAGAGAGAGATGGAGGGATGAGGGCTGAAGAGTGGATGAGAGAGATGGAGGGATGAGGGCTGGAGAGTGGATGAGAGAGATGGAGGGATGAGGGCTGGAGAGTGGAGGAGAGAGATGGAGGGATGAGGGCTGGAGAGTGGTTAAGAGAGATGGAGGGATGAGGGCTGGAGAGTGGATGAGAGAGATGGAGGGATGAGGGCCAATCCCTTCTTTTGTTCCCTTCAGTTTCTGCCTGTCTGTCTCTTTATTTGTCTTTCTCACTCTCTCCCTTTCTTTCTTCCTCTCTCATGCGCCCCTCTGCCTCTCTGCCTCTCTTTACCTCTGTCTCTCTCTCCCTCTCTCGCTTCCTCTGACTTTCTCTATTCCTGTCTCCCTCTCTCTCCTTCCCTGTCTCCCTCTGTCTCTCTTTCTCTCTCCCTCTGTCGCTCTCTCCGTCTGTCTCCCTCTCTTTCTGTCTTTCTCACTCAATCTCTCCCTCTCCCCTTTATATCTCCCTCTCCTTCCCCCTCTCTCTCTCAGTTCAGTTCAGTATGCTTTATTGGCATGACAGTCCGTTGAGCAGTATTGCCAAAGAAGTCCATATTGAATGGACATTTTACACATATATCATAACATTTAACAAGAAGTCTAATAATGTCTAATAATAATATGGCAAAATAACAGTAGCATAGTAAGTGTAACAGTAACAGATAAATGCATGTTAAGATACAGAAAGGTTTTAACAGTCATACAAGGTTGGTTCACTGTCCCTCTGATTCTGATTCTGATGTTGTGACATTGAGGTGCATATCTAGCGGCAAGACTTGCAGTAGGCCGTTCGCCCAGAGATTTCCTTAATTTATATCAAGCTCTGTGTAATTTTCATTTTTCCAGATATTGATTTCTTATACTTTTATACTTGTAACATTTAAGTAGGAAATGTGTTTCTGTTTCAATTTCCCCTGATGTACAGTGATCACAGATTCTGTACTCTTTAGGTAACCATGTTTTTTTATTTATTTTTATACGATTGCAAGGGTGTGGTCCCTCATTCTGTATTTAGTGAGCAGCTGTCTCTGTTTTATCTCCTTGACGATATATAGATATTCAGCCATTTCCAGAGGTGGAAAGTAACGAAATACATTTACTCACGTTACTGTATTGAGTAGTTTTGTGGTGTATTTTATATTTTTCAAGTCTTTTTTTAAATCGGTAATTTAAAATGTACTTGATTACGTTTTACATTTAGTCATTTAGCAGACGCTCTTATCCAGTAAGTACAGGGACATTCCCCCTGAGGCAAGTAGGGTGAAATGCCTTGCCCAAGGACACAACGTAATTTTGCACAGCCGAGAATCGAACCAGCAACCGTCTGATTACTAGCCCGATTCCCTAACCGCTCAGCCACTCCTGACTCCCTAGGGTTTTGAGGGAAGGATTGTATTTTGCTACATTAGCCGACAAATCCCATCTGTTGAGTAAAAAAAGACTCTGACTAACAAAAACAGCAAGAAAAAAAAAATCGCGCCCGGAACCACAGTGACGAATGATCAGCATCTATAGGCTGCCTACCAGGCGCAAAGTCTTTCTGTAGGATGTGCTGGATTACTGTTTACTGCAAAGTAGTGATGGTAAGTTCGGATCTTTTTAAGGACTCGGTTCTTTGAATCTCGTTCATTAAAAGGAACAAATCTTTTTTCGAGTCTTTCGTTCATTTCAACGGGGCGGGGGGGGCCTCACTCCTAGCCCCTAGCTCCTCGCTCCTCAATCCTAGCTCCTCACTCCTAGCTCCTAACTCTTAGCCCCTGGCACCCTTGTGTGATTGTGCAAGGCTGTGGTTCTTTGAAGCACAGGTCATAAACAGCACACAGGTTTAATTGGTTACAAAATCAGTTCCTCCTGGTAGTCGGAGTAAAAGTGTAAATTAAGCTGTGTGTGTGATTGCTTATGTGTGTGTGGATGTGTGTGTGGGTGTGGATGTGTGCGTGTGTGTATCTTCACCCCAACACTAACCCAGGTCTATCTCCTACTGGAAAACCCTGTCCATCAACACTGCTGATCAATGATCTTATGACTGAGATAATGGAACAGACTACCCTTTTATTTTCAGCACCATTTAAAGGTCATTATACTAACACACACACACACTCACACACACATTAAACTGAAGGTCAGCTGATGGTTTTCAGCCCTATGGCTTTGTCTCCACACTGAGACCCAGCTACCAGTCTGACACACACACAAACTAACGCACATAAACACACTCACGTACACACACACTCACGTACACACCATGGCACACACACTCACATTCAAACCCAGACACACACACTCACGTACACACGTACACACCCAGACACACACACTCACGTACACACCCAGACACACACACTCACTCACATTCAAACCCAGACACACACACTCACGTACACACCCAGACACACTCACTCACGTACACACCCAGACACACACACTCACGTACACACCCATACACACACACTCACGTACACACCCATACACACACACTCACGTACACACCATGGCACACACACTCACATTCAAACCCAGACACACACACTCACGTACACACGTACACACCCAGACACACACACTCACGTACACACCCAGACACACACACTCACGTACACACCCAGACACACTCACTCACATTCAAACCCAGACACACACACTCACGTACACACCCAGACACACTCACTCACGTACACACCCAGACACACACACTCACGTACACACCCAGACACACACACTCACGTACACACCCAGACACACACATTCACGTACACACCCAGACTCACTCACTCACGTACACACCCAGACACACACACTCACGTACACACCCAGACACACTCACTCACGTACACACCCAGACACACACACTCACGTACACACCCAGACACACACACTCACGTACACACCCAGACACACACACTCACGTACACACCCAGACACACACACTCACGTACACACCCATACACACACACTCACATTCACACCAAGACACACACACTCACATTCAAACCCAGACACACACACTCACGTACACACGTACACACCCAGACACACACACTCACGTACACACCCAGACACACACACTCACGTACATGTTAGTACAGTACCATCTGCTAACTGAAAATATGCCCCCAAAAACGTAAATACGATTTTTGGGGGCATATTTTAAGTTAGCAGATGGTACTGTTTGAATCGCGATTCCATCTTGTTAGGTCCCTCGCCCTGCTTGTATGTGTGTTCGTATTGTTGTGTGCTTGTCTTCCCTTCTGTTTCCCCTCATTCTCGTTGCTGCAACCAGGTGCCCGTCAGTGATTGGCTACCGCCTCCATTCCCCGTCACCGGTGCACCTACACCCATCCATCTCCGTCCATGATTGGCTGTCGTCACCACTCCCCCGCCACCGACGCACTACACTCCTCCAATCAACTGTCTGTCCGTCCACATTTAAACCCTGTCCTGTCCTCTGTTCAGTAGTCTCTAGCCCTGTGTGTGTTTATCGTCTGCGTTGTATGTGTTTGTGCCATTTGCGTTTGCCGATACTTCGGAGACTCTTGATAAGTGTTATACGTTGTTATCCTCCCGTTTGTTTGTCTAGTTATCACTGATACTCGGTATCGTGCTTTTCGTTGTTTTATTATTAGTTCAGTCGCACAGGGGCTTTGGAACAGGTAAGCTGCCCACATGGGCATACATCCCATCAGGTAGCTAACCCCTAGTTAAGGAGCGTGTGCCACCCATGTATGTTTTTAGTACAGGGACGTCTTTTGGTTAGGTAGATAGGACACTTTTGTTACTTACTTTTCTTTGGCACCGCTCATAGTTCCACTGTACCCTGTCGGCTGTGTTTTTCTCTTTTGTGTAGACAATAAACGTTTTGTTTGCTTGTACCTCAGTGTGTCTTAGTGTCAAAGGGTCATTGGGCAGTGTTCAGTGTGTCCTCATGTATAGGCTCATTGGGCAGTGTTACGGCCTTTCCCCTAGACAAGGTCCGTAACACATCTGAAATACTGCCGGTGACAACGTTGTTAGAATACCTTCTCGATGGCTGAGCGGTTAGGGAATCGGGCTATTAATCAGAAGGTTGCCGGTTTGATTCCCGGCAGTGACAAAATGACGCTGCGTCCTTGGTCAAGGCACGTCACCCTAGCCTGGTCCTAACCAGACTCTTGTACATTTCATTTGTACAGAGAGTCTGGGCTCGATCCATTGACAAGCGTTAACTTCCTTGAAGGCAGGTACTCTGTTGAAGTTTAAAACTATTGGATCTGCCCAGAGCCACTCTGGATCTGGCATAACCAATCGCTAGCGTTCGCCTTAGCCAACTCCTTGCTAGCTCCTAACGGAGCTAGCTGGAAAATCAAACGAACCCCGTGGGGATCAAAGATTGTTCTTGCTCCGGCTTTAACTTCTGGATATTCGGCAGCGTTGCCACAACGGACCGAAATGGCTTCACTCTCATCCTTCTCCGCCGCCATTACGGAACTACAACTCAAACTAGCGCACAACATCAACGTCATCGTTCTCAGCCACTCCCTCTGTCCGCTGATTGGACCGGTAAAAAGTTTACCGGAGACATCTGACTAACATATCTAAAGCCCAAACGCAGTACAGGAGCAAAATAAAAAATTTGCGGAAGTACGTAGGAGGGCAGAGCCAGGCTAATGTCACCCTACTTGCCTCGGGGAATGTCCCTGTACTTACTGTAACTTACTGTAAGTCGCTCTGGATAAGAGCATCTGCTAAATGACTAAATGTAAATGTATATATCACCATATATGTACATACATTATATGTGCATGTTCTCATATATGTACACATACATTGTACAATATATATGTACATATATTTCCATATAATTGTACATATATTTAAAATATATTCCATAATATCATCAATATATGTATTGGAAAATATAAATATTAAATCCCATATATGGGAATATATAGCCTAATATATCACAAGATATTTTCCAATATACTGCAATATATTTTTCTTCCGTAAGGGTTGTTCTCAGCAAGGAAGCATAATCTCACTATCTGCTGGAGACACACACACACCCACACCCCTCCTGCAGTATCATGAGCTTGTTTTCACCAGGGAATCCTCGTCATTCTGCAGGGATGTGGAATCACACCTGTGTCGCTCTGATAGAGCAGAGTACCTGCACTGTGTAGGGGGGTGTAGGGCTGTATAGGGCGATGTAGAGGAGTGTAGGGTGGTGTAAAGAGCTGTAGAAGGTGTAGAAGGGTTGGTGACAGCAGCAAACAGAGGCAGTGATGGATGTTCCCTCTTCACTGGTTATCTCAGTGAGCAGGGTGACAGTCAGATAGCAGCAGTAGGCTGGGTGTTCCTGCCTCTCCCTTTGTCTCCTAACATCCTGTTGTTGTCAGTATTCATGTTCAACAGAGACCCTCCCTCCCTCCCTCTGTGTCTCTCACTCACACACTCACACACAGACTCAAACACCACGCACATACACACACCATCCTGCCTGTCTAACCCCCGAATCCATGTCTATTACTACCCTGGTCCCAGTCCTGCTGCAGGGTCCATGTCTATAACCACCCTGGTCCCAGGCTAACCCTGAACCCCTCCACCATCCTCCCCCGCCTTCCTGGGTGGGAAGACCGACCCTCTCTACGATTAGGTGTGACCAGTCCTTCTGTACGATTAGGTGTGACCAGTCCTTCTGTACGATTAGGTTTGACCAGTCCTTCTGTACGATTAGGTGTGACCAGTCCTTCTGTACGATTAGGTGTGACCAGTCCCTCTGTACGATTAGGTGTGACCAGTCCTTCTGTACGATTAGGTGTGACCAGTCCCTCTGTACGATTAGGTGTGACCAGTCCTTCTGTACGATTAGGTGTGACCAGTCCCTTTGTACGATTAGGTTTGACCAGTCCTTCTGTACGATTAGGTGTGACCAGTCCCTCTGTACGATTAGGTGTGACCAGTCCTTCTGTACGATTAGGTGTGACCAGTCCCTTTGTACGATTAGGTTTGACCAGTCCTTCTGGACGATTAGGTGTGACCAGTCCCTCTGTACAATTAGGTGTGACCAGTCCTTCTGTACGATTAGGTGTGACCAGTCCCTCTGTACGATTAGGTGTGACCAGTCCTTCTGTACGATTAGGTGTGACCAGTTCCTGTGTACGATTAGGTGTGACCAGTCCCTGTGTACGATTAGGTGTGACCAGTCCCTCTGTACACACGAGGGCTTCGGGCCTGAGGGAACTCATCAGTTGTGCTCGTTATGTAACACCACTCCTGTTTCTGTTAGTAAGGCCCCTCTTATTGAAACATGAGTGGAAATCTGTCGTTGTTGCAGCACTTTCACGGTAAAGCATTCAGACTTTTCAAAACAACAAAGTAATCAGAGCTTCTGCCAGCTTTTTTCCTCTTGCTGCTGGAGATCAGAGATATTTTACTGTGGTGCTGGAGGTCAGAAATATTATAGTGTGGTGCTGGAGGTCAGAGCTATCCTACTGTGGTGCCGGAGGTCAGAGATATTCTACTGTGGTGCCGGAGGTCAGAGATATTCTACTGTGGTGCTGGAGGTCAGAGCTATTCTACTGTGGTGCTGGAGGTCAGAGCTATCCTATTGTGTTGCTGGAGGTCAGAGCTATCCTACTGTGGTGCTGGAGGTCAGAGCTATGCAACTGTGGTGCTGGAGGTCAGAGCTATCCTATTGTGGTGCTGGAGATCAGAGCTATCCTACTGTGGTTCTGGAGGTCACCTACTGTGATGCTGGAGGTCAGAGCTATCCTACTGTGATGCTGGAGGTCACCTACTGTGATGCTGGAGGTCAGAGCTATCCTACTGTGATGCTGGAGGTCAGAGCTATTCTACTGTGGTGCCGGAGGTCAGAGATATTCTACTGTGGTGCCGGAGGTCAGAGATATTCTACTGTGCTGCTGGAGGTCAGAGCTATCCTACTGTGGTGCTGGAGGTCACCTACTGTGATGCTGGAGGTCAGAGCTATCCTACTGTGATGCTGGAGGTCAGAGCTATCCTACTGTGGTGCTGGAGGTCAGAGTTATCCTATTGTGCTGCTGGAGGTCAGAGCAGGTGATGTAGTGATGCTCTGTATCCCCAGGTGATGTAGTGATAGTGAAACCCTAACTCTGCTACAAGATTGATGTTACTGTCATCACTGCCTGGCCAGGATGGAATCTCATTGAGCCCTTCCTGGTACAATAAGGTAAAATAAATGACAGGTGCTGGGATTAAAGCATTTTACACTCAGTTAAAAAAGAAAATGAATTCCAATTCATGAAGAGAAAATGTAATTTGTCCATTGATTTGTTTTTTCCGGGTTAGTTTCTCCAAACTGAAGTGAGTCTTAGAGATGTTGAGATGCTGGTCCTGGAATGCAGGGAGGAAAACAGCAACACAGCTCTTACACTTAGAAAACTGTCCTCCAAGAGGCAGAAGGAGCTAGATACTGTTTCTAACCCTAACATAACCCTAACCCTGTGTCCTGGCTCTTCTCTGGGTAAAACCCTCTGCTGCAGAGTTAATATAAAGAGGGAAATGAAGGAAAGAGAGAGGGAGGGTAAGAGAGGGAGGGAGAGAGAGAGAGGGAGAGAGGGAGGATAAGAGAGGGAGAAGGAAAGAGAGAAGGAGGGTAAGAGAGGGAGGGAGAGAGAGGGAGGATAACAGATGGAGAAGGAAAAAGAGAGGGAGGGTAAGAGAGGAAAGAAGAGAGACAGTGTGTGAGGGAGAGAGAGAAACAGAGGAGAGAGGGAGCAGGTAGAAGGTGATTCCTGATTCCTGACAACTGATTTGGCTCTCAACGAAGGCAGTCGCATTTTCTTTCCCTCTCCTCCCCCTGACCTTCCCTGCTTGCTTCCCTGCTTGGCTTCTATCGTATTGTCTAGTTATTCACGGAGAAATGCTCTGAAGTTTCAATCATTGGGTGTGCTTTGCCTTCGGCAAGGGCACAACCTTTGTTCTCTCACATATAGAGGATATAGAAAATATTTAGACGATACAGCTATGATGACATTTTCTGAACAATTTGCTCTATATGAGCCGACTAATCATGATTGTTCTCTGAATGAAATGGTAGAGAACCTCAATGATGCACTATTATCTGTGTTAGACTCTGTTGCACCACTGAAAACCAAAAAGAAGTGCACAAGCATAACCTCCCCATGGCTGAGAAATAAAAAAAATAAAATGCCGTGCAGCAGAGAGAAAATGGAGGAAAACAAAGATCACTATCCACTACAATATCTACAAAGATACTCTAACCACCTATAACAAAATCATCCGTCTGGCAAGGAGATAATATTTCTCCAACATTATTACAGAAAATGCCAGAAATTCCAGAGTTCTTTTCTCCACCATTGACCAGCTGCTAAACACTGTCCCTGCCCCACCTCCATCCTCAGTAGTTAAATGTGAAGAGCTTGCTTTGTTCTTCAAGAACAAAATAACTTTGATCAGAGCTAGTATTATTAATAGTGGGGTCGAAACTGACATCAGTAGATTCTGCAACATAACCATGAGCACATTTACCTGTATCACACTTAGTAAACTTTCCAAAATTGTCTGCGAATCTAACTCCACAACCTCAGATATTGATCCTATACCCACAACATTCTTTAACCCTCGTGCTGCCTTCGGGTCACATGACCCAAAGGTTCATAACGAACCATCGTTGTGTTTACCCAATTTTACCCAATACAAAAACAAATACAAATAATTTTCTTTTAACCATTCCAATGTGGGGGGTCTGAGACAGCCCGACAGTTAAAAGAAAATGCTTCACTTTGTTTTTGTATGAGGTAAATTTGTCACAATACGACGGTGGGTCACAATGACTGATGGGTCAGAATGACCCGAAGATAACACAAGGGTTAAGCGAGTGTTTGATAGTGTCTCAGGTCCGGTGCTAGAGATTATAAACACATCCCTTAGAACTGGCGTCTTCCCAGATGCCTTCAAAACAGCTGTTGTAAAGCCCCTATTAGAGAAACCCAAATTGGATAACAGTTTACTTGCAAATTACAGACTAATATCAAACCTTCCATTTATTAGTAAAGTACTGGAAAAGAACTGAAAGTCCTAAATTCTGGATTCTTTTCTTGAAGAAAATAACATCCTGGAAGTCTCGCAGTCAGGTTTCAGGAAATATCACAGTACTGAAACTGCTCTCACCAAAATAAAATAAAATGCAAATAAAGTCTCTATCCTTATCCTGTTAGATCTCAGTGCAGCATTTGATACCATTGATCACGGCATCCTAATCAATAGACTGGAAAAGCTTATTGGGTTCACGGATAGTGTATTGAACTGGATTAAATCATATATCACAGGAAGGAAGTTTTATGTTAGTTTAGGAGACCATTGGTCCAAGAAACATGAGAACTGCTACGGGGTTGCTCAAGGAAGCTGCTTAGGTCCATTACTTTTTTCTCTTTATATGTTACCACTCGGCGACATAATCAGAGAACATAACATAGATTTCCATAGCTATGCGGATGACACACAACTATATATATCCACTGAACCCAACGATGCAACGGCCATCAATTCCATTACCAACTGCCTGTTGGCAATAAACAAATGGATTAATGATAACTTTCTTAAATTAAATGAAGACAAAACCGAAGTCCTACTATGTGGCCCCAAATACAAAAGAGAGATGCTTACTAAGAATCTAGGAGGCTTAACCCGCTGTTTTAAACCAGAGGTGACGAGTCTCGGTGTAATCCTGGACTCATATTTGAATTTCAACTCTCACTTTAATAAAGTGACCAAAACAGCTTTCTTTCACCTGAGGAATATAGCAAAGGTACGACCATTCATAAACCAAAATGATGCAGAGAAGTTAATTCATGCTTTTAAATCCAGCCGGCTGGACTACTGTAACGCACTTTTCACTGGTCTTCCCAAGAAAACCACTGAAAGACTACAGCTCATTCAAAATTCTGCAGCTAGATTATTAACCAAAACTAAAAAGAGAGAACACATTAGTCCTGTCCTAGCTACTTTACACTGGCTCCCTGTTACCTTCAGAATTGACTTTAAGGTCCTTTTCCTCACATACAAAGCTCTACACGGACAAGGACCTAGCTACATTGCTAACTCCCTTATAAACTACACACCAGCTAGAACACTGCAATCATCAAATGCAGGCCTATTAGAGGTCACCAGAAGCAGTCACAAGAAGATTGGTGATTCGGCCTTTGTCAATTACGCCCCAAAACTGTGGAACAAATTACCCATAAATATTAGGGAAGCAAATACGCTAGACATTTTTAAAAGACAGCTTAAAACCTACCTTTTTACCGAAGCATTTAAGTAATTTTATCTCAGAAGGGTTTTACTACTTTTATTAGTTATATTATTGTTTTTATAGATTTGCTATTTTAATTATTACTTTTATCACTTGTATTATTGTTTTTATTGATTTTATGTAAAGCACCTTGAGCTACAATTCTTGTATGAAATGTGCTATATAAATAAAGTCTTACTTACTTACTTACTTACTTACTGAGTGTGTGTATATACAGTGCAACTCAGATAATGAGATGCAGTGTCGCCCTGCTGCTGTAGTTCATAATGATTGTTGTTATTGTTGCTTGTGTCGTACCTTGTGTGGACTACAGGTACTAAGTACCCAGCCACTGTGGCTGGAGGCCTGGTGGCCTTGCTGTGTCATTGGCTCTATAATCTGTCATGTGTGGCCACGTGAGATAATTGAGTTTCCTGTGTCCCCAGCACACTGACAGGAACACATGAGCTTCTGAGGGCTGTGCTGCTCTGAGACCAGGGAATTGATTACCCATTGATACAGTGACTGCTCTATGGAGGAACTGTCTCCATGGTGACTTGAATGCTGCTCGGTAGAAGAAACTTTCTTCATGGTGACTAGAATGCTGCTGTATATCTCCATGGTGACTAAAATGCTGCTGTATATCTCCATGGTGACTAGAATGCTGCTCTGTTGAAGAAACAGTCTCCATGGTGACTAGAATAATGCTCCAGGTCTTCATGGAGACAACACTTCTGCTGTAGGTCTCCATGGTAACTAGAATGCTGCTGTGGGTCTCCATGGTAACTAGAATGCTGCTCTAGTGCTCTCAATGGAGCAGCATTGGTCACCATGGAGATTGGTCTCTTTAGAATGATGGCAGGTGGTGGAGGAGGAGAGAGAGAAAGGAGCTTGAGGGTTAGAACAACACACTTCCCCAAAACTGTGAAAAATGTAAAGGCCTCAAACTTTTAACAAATGGAGAAAAACTAGTGTATTTATTAGGAGTCAAACTTAGTTGCTCCCTAAATTTTGGCAGTTCTCTGATGTGTTACAAATTACATGTGAAGGGACACTTCACTGTGGACTGCTTTGACCACATTGTGGTTCCTCGGACAGGGAGAGGAAGGGGGAGAAGGAGAGGGAGGTGGGGAGAGTGAGAGGGAGAAAGGGAAAGGGAGATGGGGAGAGTGAGAGGGAGAAAGGGAAAGGGAGATGGGGAGAGTGAGAGGGAGAAAGGGAAAGGGAGATGGGGAGAGTGAGAGGGAGAAAGGGAAAGGGAGATGGGGAGAGTGAGAGGGAGAAAGGGAAAGGGAGGTGGGGAGAGTGAGAGGGAGAAAGGGAAAGGGAAAGGGAGATGGGGAGAGTGAGAGGGAGAAAGGAAAAGGGAGGTGGGGAGAGTGAGAGGGAGAAAGGGAGATGGGGAGAGTGAGAGGGAGAAAGGAAAAGGGAGGTGGGGAGAGTGAGAGGGAGAAAGGAAAAGGGAGGTGGGGAGAGTGAGAGGGAGAGGAAGTGGGAGAGGGACCCTCTATAACTAACTAACCAACCCTCCCTCTCTATCTATCTCCATGTCAGATCAAAAACATTTTTTTTGCATGAAATACATATGTAAATATTGCCAGAGTAACATTAAAATTATAACAATAATAAGGAGGAGGTAGAATGTTTAGCAAATATTAAGAAAATTATTGTTTACAATATATTTCCCTCTGTCTGTCTGTCTGTCCACACACACACACACACACATGACCTCATGGGGGGAGTCAGGTGGCTGAGCGGTGAGGGAGTCGGGCTAGTAATCCGAAGGTTGCCAGTTCGATTCCCGGTCATGCCAACTGACGTTGTGTCCTTGGGCAAGGCACTTCACCCTACTTGCCTCGGGGGAATGTCCCTGTACTTACTGTAAGTCGCTCTGGATAAGAGCGTCTGCTAAATGACTAAATGTAAATGTACCTGACCTCAAACAGGAAAAAATGTGTGCTGAGTGATCTAGGTCCTCCTCTACCTGAACTCCCTCTGTTCTCCACACATCTAACCCATCACTACATCACCTGGAGATACAGAGCATCACTACATCACCTGGAGATACAGAGCATCACTACATCACTACATCACCTGGAGATACAGAGCATCACTATATCACCTGGAGATACAGAGCATCACCACATCACCTGGAGATACAGAGCATCACCACATCACTACATCACCTGGAGATACAGAGCATCACCACATCACTACATCACCTGGAGATACAGAGCATCACCACATCACTACATCACCTGGAGATACAGAGCATCACCACATCACTACATCACCTGGAGATACAGAGCATCACTACATCACCTGGAGATACAGAGCATCACTACATCACCTGGAGATACAGAGCATCACTACATCACCTGGAGATACAGAGCATCACTATATCACTACATCACCTGGAGATACAGAGCATCACTACATCACCTGGAGATACAGAACATCACTACATCAACTGGAGATACAGAGCATCACTACATCACTACATCACCTGGAGATACAGAGCATCACTACATCACCTGGAGATACAGAGCATCACTATATCAGTAAGGATGCTCTCAGAGTGTGTGTATGTACGTACATGTGAGTTTACACATTGTTAGTTTAAACAGACTCGTTCTCAAATAAATTGAAGGTCGCATGGTGGTGTGGATTTTGTCAAAACATAATTATCCTCTCGACATTTATGGATAACGCATTTGAACGTAAATGCTTAAACTAAACTGACTAAAATTGACTAATCTTTATGTCACCAATTTGGCCACTCATGGCCTCACTCAATAAGAGCAATACAGGGTTATTTTTAAGACCTCATTTAAATCTTCAGTCTCACCCGGAGTACGGGAGTGCCTGATGCTGATAGCCGCTCCTGTCACCTGTCAAGCAGAGACGTCCTATCAACACTAAGCTCTTACAACAAATAGGCCAACTGCAATTCTCCACTTTAATTCTGTATATTCCAAGTTGCCGGTGGAGCTATAAGAAGAAAAGCCGTCGTGCACAGTTAAACAGACATGGCTTTGCGTGGCGGCTTTCACAATTCAACAACTATACTTTACCGATCGAGCGAACGTACCGTGAAATGTGCTGCTTCAAGACTTCTGACAGCGGAGAGTTCATCCTGGAGGATAGAGGACTGTTCACTCATCCGTCCCGCTTTAATTAGCGCAGCACAGTTTAGTGTGTTGTCAATTACACTGCTTTTACCTTCTCGGCACAGGCTGTGTTTCTATGTCTGTTTAACGGACCTCAGAGTCAAGCACAATTAACCCTGTTGTGAGTGCTTGTTCATTTTAACAGCTAATGGGCCTGTGTCACAGCACCTGCAGTTTCCCCCGGCTGGTACGAGTGTGGTTATATTAATCATGTTATTTTACAACTAACAGTTGCTTCCACTTCTGACTCCTGTTTAACTTTTAGACGCGACACCATCAAACACAACGACAGGCTACGGGCGATGATGAAAGCACACTACTCTCTAACACACTAACTGTATTTTCTCTTCTATCATCTTGACTATTCCCACTATCCATAGGTGCTTGTGTGAGCTTCACTAAAAGCACTAACACTTTCAGCGTAGACATCCCTGAGGCTGCCTGATCCCTGAGGCTGCCTGATCCCTGAGGCTGCCTGATCCCTGAGGCTGCCTGATCCCTGAGGCTGCCTGATCCCTGAGGCTGCCTGATCCCTGAGGCTGCCTGATCCCTGAGGCTGCCTGAACAAAACGGCTTCATTGGTTTCTAGCGCCGCAGGGAGGCTGAGAGCTGGATTGATAGGTGTGACAGGAGAGCGGAGTCGGAGTCCAAAACAAATACACCACCGACCTAAGAGAGTTCTGGTCGTGGCTCAGCGCCAACACCAGACAAGACGGGCAACAGAAAACAACAAGCAGCGTGTGGCAGAGTGTGTTCTGGTGTAGAGTGTGTGGTAGAGTGTTTTACTGGTGTAGAGTGTGTGGTAGAGTGTGTTCTGGTGTAGAGTGTGTTCTGGTGGAGAGTGCGTGGTAGTGTTTACTGGTGGAGAGTTTCTGGTAGAGTGTGTGGTAGAGTGTGTTCTGGTGGAGAGTGCGTGGTAGTGTTTACTGGTGGAGAGTTTCTGGTAGAGTGTGTGGTAGAGTGTGTTCTGGTGTAGAGTGTTGGGTAGAGTGTGTAGTAAAGTGTTTTACCTGTGTAGAGTGTGTGGTAGAGTGTGTTCTGGTGTAGAGTGTTGGGTAGAGTGTGTAGTAAAGTGTTTTACCTGTGTAGAGTGTGTGGTAGAGTGTTTTACTGGTGTAGAGTGTGTGGTAGAGTGTGTTCTGGTGTAGAGTGTGTTTGGGTGTAGAGTGTGTGGTAGAGTGTGTTATTGTGTAGAGTGTGTTCTGGTCTAGAGTGTGTGGTAGAGTGTGTTCTGGTGTAGAGTGTGTTCTGGTGTAGAGTGCGTTTGGGTGTAGAGTGTGTTCGGGTGTAGAGTGTGTTCGGGTGTAGAGTGTGTTCGGGTGTAGAGTGTGTTCGGGTGTAGAGTGTGTGGTAGAGTGTGTTCTGGTGTAGAGTGTGTTCTGGTGTAGGGTGTGTAGTAGAGTGTTTTACTGGTGTAGAGTGTGTTCTGGTGTAGAGTGTGTTTGGGTGTAGAGTGTGTTTGGGTGTAAAGTGTGTTCGGGTGTAGAGTGTGTTTGGGTGTAGAGTGTGTTCTGGTGTAGAGTGTGTTCGGGTGTAGAGTGTGTTTGGGTGTAGAGTGTGTTCTGGTGTAGAGTGTGTTCGGGTGTAGAGTGTGTTCTGGTGTAGAGTGTGTTCTGGTGTAGGGTGTGTAGTAGAGTGTTTTACTGGTGTAGAGTGTGTTCTGGTGTAGAGTGTGTTCGGGTGTAGAGTGTGTAGTAGAGTGTTTTACTGGTGTAGAGTGTGTTCTGGTGTAGAGTGTGTGGTAGAGTGTGTTCTGGTGTAGAGTGTGTTTGGGTGTAAAGTGTGTTCGGGTGTAGAGTGTGTTTGGTTGTAGAGTGTGTTCTGGTGTAGAGTGTGTTCGGGTGTAGAGTGTGTGGTAGAGTGTGTTCTGGTGTAGAGTGTGTTTGGGTGTAGAGTGTGTGGTAGAGTGTGTTCTGGTGTAGAGTGTCTTCTGGTGTAGAGTGTGTGGCAGAGTGTGTTTGGGTGTAGAGTGTGTTTGGGTGTAGAGTGTGTTTGGGTGTAGAGTGTGTTTGGGTGTAGAGTGTGTTCGGGTGTAGAGTGTTTTACCGGTGTACAGTGTGTAGTAGAGTGTGTTCTGGTGTAGAGTGTGTTCTGGTGGAGAGTGCGTGGTAGTTTTTTACTGGTGGAGAGTTTCTGGTAGAGTGTGTGGTAGAGTGTGTAGTAGAGTGTTTTACTGGTGTAGAGTGTGTCTTACAAGGTGTTCTGGTGTAGAGTGTTGGGTAGAGTGTGTAGTAGAGTGTGTGGTAGAGTGTGTTCTGGTGTAGAACGTGTGGTAGAGTGTGTTCTGGTGTAGAGTGTTGGGTAGAGTGTGTAGTAGAGTGTGTGGTAGAGTGTGTTATGGTGTAGAATGTGTGGTAGAGTGTGTTCTGGTGTAGAGTGTGTTTGGGTGTAGAGTGTGTTCGGGTGTAGAGTGTTTGGTAGAGTGTGTGGTAGAGTGTGTTCTGGTGTAGTGTTGGGTAGAGTGTGTGGTAGAGTGTGTAGTAGACTGTTTTACTGGTGTAGAGTGTGTTGTAGAGTGTGTTCTGGTGTAGAGTGTTGGGTAGAGTGTGTGGTACAGTGTGTAGTAGAGTGTTTTACTGGTGTAGAGTGTGTGGTAGAGTGTGTAGTAGACAGTGTTGCCACAGTTACTTTGAAAAAGTAACTTAGTTACATTACAGTTACTTGATTTTAAAAGTAACTAAGTTAGATTACAAGTTACTTTATTGGTTACATTCAGCAGCTGCCGACAACACCCCCGCCGCCTCAACATAAAAATAGGTGCGTTCGACTCGAAGTCGAACGCACCTATTGACAACCGTCTCTATAAGTTTGACTGTGCAGTGCTGCGACTCCAAATTTTTAGCTTGATAGCACTTTGTCGCCACCAGCACAGAGTGTACAACGAACCTTGATATTTCCATCTTTAGCTGACAAATACTCAAAATAGTGATTGTATTTCCAACTCGAAAATGCGCATCTCTCTCTCCTGCTACATTGTTGTTTGTGTCGCTGAGTGGTAGGTCTATGTATATACACGTGACGTGACCCTCGTGCTGAAAACGTTACTTAATTGTCGCATAGGCTTAACTCCCAGAGATGCAAGAAGAAATCAAATATATATTTTACTATTAATGACAAAATAGTAACGCACAGTGACTTGGACAAGTCATTTTAATCTGATTACTGGTTTGGAAATAGTAACGCGTTAGATTACTCGTTACTGAAAAAAGTGGTCAGATTAGAGTTACCGGCATCACTGGTAGTAGAGTGTTTTACTGGTGTAGAGTGTGGGGTAGAGTGTGTTCTGGTGTAGAGTGTTGGGTAGAGTGTGTGGTAGAGTGTGTAGTAGAGTGTTTTACTGGTGTAGAGTGTGTGGTAGAGTGTGTTCTGGTGTAGAGTGTTGGGTAGAGTGTGTGGTAGAGTGTGTAGTAGAGTGTTTTACTGGTGAAGTGAGTCATTTGCAGAGGCAAAATGAAAGGCGTTATGACCAAACACAGTACGGATTTTCGGAATGATGAGCCTAATGAAGTCACTTGATCTTAAATGGCGATTGCTGTCAGAGATGTGCAGAAGATTTGAGAGGTAGCGAGGGGTCATTCTCAAAATGGACTTGTAGACCACGAGCAGCCAATGTTGTAACCGCCTGGTGTGAAGGGAGGTTCAGTCCACCAGTCTGTAAAGATCACAGTGGTAGGTGGTGAAGGGGACACCTGTGGCAAAACGGATTGCTGAGTGATGGAGTGTGTCCAGTTTTCTGAGGGTGGTCTTTGATGCCATTTTATAAATTATATCACCGTCAAAAAGAGGAAGGATGGTCATTTTCACAAGGGTGACTTTGGCAGAGTGTGTGAAGGAGGCCTTATTTCGATACAGGAAACCCAGTCACGATCAGCCAAGAAGCTAGCAAACCAGTTACAACATGTGGGGTATGTGTGTGGTAGAGTGTGTGGTACAGTGTGTGGTAGAGTGTTTTACTGGTGTAGAGTGTGTGGTGAGCACAATCCAGGAGGAATCCACTGGGGTCCTGTAATGTGTCTGGTAAATACAGACTGTTCCTGGTCTCTAACCACTGGGGTCTTGCACTGTGTCTGGTAAATACAGACTGTTCCTGGTCTCTAACCACTGGGGTCCTGCATTGTGTCTGGTAAATACAGACTGTTCCTGGTTTCTAACCACTGACAAACCATTATAACGATTCACTTCTGATCCAAAAAACGTCTAAGTTGCTTTGGATAAAAGCATGTGCTTTGAAAGGCGTGTTCTTGTCCTTGCGGGGCCTTGGAAGTATTCAGCCAGGACTGGTTAAACGTAGAAGAGGTTAGAATTTTTCAGTAAAAACTTGGATGTTTTGTCCCCTATAAACATGTTGGATGAGCTAATGAGGCCTTGTGGGAGTTGTTAAGCAGCACAGACAGCTCAGGGCCAGTGGAATGGCCATTTATAACTTGTTTCTGTAAGTTCAATCCTGTCCCTGCCAATCGCCTTCGGTCCAGCCTTCCTCCTTGCCTTATTTTGTGGAACCACTGTCAATAAAACTAAAACTAGAGGAAAGCATAGAAGTTCAGACAAGAATTGGGGAAGCTGTGTCTCCCATTGCAGCTCCAGTAAACTCCAATATAGTCATGAGCAGCGTTGCAATTGGTTACAGTAATAGCTCCATTTTACTGACACACTTCTTGAGCTCTGTGTCAATTCAATTCATTTTTTTTTTTACATTTAGTCATTTAGCAGACGCTCTTATCCAGAGCGACTTACAGTAAGTACAGGGACATTCCCCCGAGGCAAGTAGGGTGAAGTGCCTTGCCCAAGGACACAACATCATGAGTCTTTTCTAGGTTCATTGATTCTAGACTTCACCTGAGCTGCACCACCACGCTGCTCCTGAGCTACTGCTCCAAACTTTTCCCAAGCTTTTGTTCTTGCTCCTTGTTAATCGAATATATATATTACTTAGTTTATTCATTTATTTTGTCCTTCCCGATTTAACCTATACATTTACTATCTTACTTATAGGTTTACTCGCCGCGGTTTTCTTCGCGGCTTTCTTCCTTGGAGCCCGACACTACTGTTCCTGTTGAACTAGCCAACTCAACGCTCTTGACGGATTTCCCTGGCTGGCATAAACTATTAACGTAAGTTAACTATAATGTCTCACACCCATCACATTGTCCTACATGTGTCATTTTGCTTGAAAAGTTGACTCTGTTAGAGAGTCGCGTTCAGTCGCTTGAGGAAGAACGTATGCTAGTAACTTTAGATGCGACTGGCGCAACATCACTGGCAGGGAGTCCTAGCGCTAGGGAGGACTCAAGATTAGCCCCACCGGTTTCACCTTTGCAGCATGGTGGGAGTGGGACTCCTCAGACGTTAGTGATCGGTGACTCCATCACTCGTAACATTAGATTGGAGCAACCAGCGACAGTTTACTGTGTACCTGGGGCCAGAGCTACCGACATAGAAGCTAATCTCAGGGTGCTGGCTAGCACTAGGGCTAAGGCAAAGGCCCAAGCTAAGGCACATGGCACACGCACTGATGATAGGTATGAGAATATTGTCATTCATGTCGGCACCAATGATGTTAGGCTAAGGCAGTCAGAGGTCACGAAGGTTAATATAGCTCGGGCATGTGACCTTGCCCAAAAGATGTGTCGGCATCGAGTAATAGTCTCTGGCCCATTACCTGTTAGGGGGACTGACGAGATCTACAGCAGACTTGTCTCTCTTAACCGCTGGTTGGCTCGCTTCTGCTCAGAACAGGGTTTTGGATTTGTAGATAATTGGTCTTGTTTCTGGGCCAAACCTGGCTTGTTGAAAAGTGACGGGCTCCAAGCTGGAGAGGTGCTTTTCTATTGTCTAGGAATATTGAAGCTATTTTAGAGCAGGCCTGACACTCACTAGAACAAGCCGGGCCTCAGTCTCTTAGAGAGTCTGATAGGTTTGTTGATAGGTATGTTGTGAGCTGTTGGGGGCCGATAGCCTAGCTTGTAGTGTAGTCAGTGAGGTTGCTGATGTCGTTTCTCCCATTGAGACAGTGTCGGTCCCCCGCCCTTTCTCTAAATTTCGGCCTTCAAGTATTAGGAATTATACCAATTTAATATGTATTCAGCCTTGCTCCCCCGTTGCTCTTCCTACTAAGTTTTTTGATGACAGTGCCGCCCTCTCAGAAGTATTATCTACGTCTAAATCTGCCAAAAACCCATACTGGAATGTTGGGCTCCTAAACATCAGATCTCTATCCACAAAGGCCATTTTGATTAATGATCTAATGTCTGAATACAGCCTGGACTTGATTGGACTCACCGAAACCTGGTTAAAACCTGATGAATATTCCCCCCTGAATGAAGCATCGCCTCCGGATTTTGCGTACTCACACATCCCTCGTGTATCAAAGAAAGGTGGTGGTGTTTCTATGATATATAAAGCTAGCTTCAACCTCAGCCTAAAATCTGTAAATACCTTTAAATCATTTGAAATAATTTGCATGAAACCACCAACTATTTTAAAAAGGAATAATGCTACTACTCCTGGCCCCCCTCCCTCATTTTGTATAGTTACTCTATACCGGCCCCCCGGCCCGTATTCCCTCTTCCTGGAGGAATTTGCAGATTTTAGTGCTGATCTTGTGACATATACTGATAACGTCTTGATTATGGGTGATTTTAACATTCATGTGGATGACCCAAAAGATCCTTTAAGTAAGGCCTTTACTGCTCTAATGTATTCCACAGGTCTCACTCAGGTGGTTTCCAAACTTACCCATCTTCACTCGCATACATTAGATTTAGTTCTCACGCGGGGAATCAAGATTAGTGACGTCATTGTCCACCCCCACAATCCTATATTATCAGACCATTGCCTGGTCACCATCAAAATGGACCTCTGCCAGAGCCTTGGAGGCACTAAGAATATTTCTACTAGCCGCTGCATAACCCCAAACACAGCTCTGGAACTGGCTAATATTCTACCCGCTGCACTAGAAGTCCTTGACGTCCCAAATAAATCATTAAATACTAAAAGTTTGATCACATAACATCTACTCTTGTCTCTCTACACTGGCTCCCTATCCAAGCCAGAGCTGACTTCAAAGTTCTACTACTAACCTACAAATCTCTGCATGGATTGGCACCACTGTACCTCTCCGGTCTCCTCGCACCCTATTGCCCCGCAAGGACACTTAGATCTCAAGATGCCGGCTATCTGGTGGTTCCCAAAATTAAGAAAAAAACAGCTGGAGGTAGGGCGTTCTCATATAGAGCACCTCTTCTCTGGAACAAATTACCCGTCTCAATTAAGGAGTCTGATACTGTTTCGACATTTAAAATTAGGTTAAAAACGTTATTGTTTAGTCAATTCTACGACTGTTAAAGGTAAGTATGTTACTAGTTGGAGGCAACGGGGGACGGGTTGTTTCCATCCTTATTCTTTAATTATAACTTATTTTAGAGTTCTCTTCCCCTGGAACAGATTTCATGTTCCAAATGAGGGGGGCTGTCGCTGTCTTGGTGTGTGGGGTTGAATCAAATTCCCCTTTTTTGCTCTGTTAAATTGCTGCACCAGTCCACATTTGACCGGTGGGGATCTCATTCTATTATGACTGTAACTGTTAGCTGCTCCTGGCATTCTCTAATCCCTGCTCTCCTCTCTCTGTCCCCCCCCCACACACATCCCTTGTGGTGTGGGGGGTTTGAGTTGTCAGCACCTGCCTGGTCGTCGGTCAGCCAACGCTGGACCTGGTCGCGAGTCTCCCGGTCCTGTCCTACATCTATTAAGTTGAATAATGGATTTTGGTGTTTTAAAAACCCATCAACACTGTATGACTATGTTTAGCCTGTGTTCTGCTCCTCTCTCTCACCAACCGTCTCTGGAGGAGGGGATCCCTCTCTGAATTGCTCCTCCCAAGGTTTCTTCCATTTTTTCTCGTGTTGAGAGTTTTTTGGGGAGTTTTTCCTCTTCCTTGAGGGTTTAGGTTGGTTGAGGGGCAGTTCTATGGGCATATGTGAAGCCCTCTGTGACATGCTTGCGTGTAAAAAGGGCTATACAAATAAATTTTATTTGATTTGGCATGGCCGGGAATCGAACCAGCGACCTTCTGGTTACTACTAAAAATCTGACTTGCGTACCTCATGGCCAGACCTCCTCTTCCTCCTGCTCCTCCTCCTCCCTCTCCTCCTCCTGCTCCTCCCTCTCCTCTTCCTCCTGCTCCTCCCTCTCCTCTTCCTCCTGCTCCTCCTCCTCCCTCTCCTCCTCCTGCTCCTCCCTCTCCTCTTCCTCCTGCTCCTCCTCCTCCCTCTCCTCCTCCTGCTCCTCCCTCTCCTCTTCCTCCTGCTCCTCCCTCTCCTCTTCCTCCTGTCCCTCCCTCTCCTCTTCCTCCTGCTCCTCCCTCTCCTCCTCCTGCTCCTCTTCCTCCTACTCCTCCCTCTCCTCTTCCTCCTGCTCCTCCCTCTCCTCCTCCTACTCTTCCCTCTCCTCCTCCCTCTCCTCCTGTTCCTCCCTCTCCTCCTCCTATTCCTCCCTCTCCTCCTCCCTCTCCTCTTCCTCCTGCTCCTCCCTCTCCTCCTCCTGTTCCTCCCTCTCCTCCTCCTGCTCCTCCCTCTCCTCCTCCTGCTCCTCCCTCTCCTCCTGTTCCTCCCTCTCCTCCTCCTGCTCCTCCCTCTCCTCCTCCTACTTTTCCTCCTGCTCCTCCCTCTCCTCCTCCTCCTCCCTCTCCTCTTCCTCCTGCTCCTCCCTCTCCTCTTCCTCCTGCTCCTCCCTCTCCTCTTCCTCCTGCTCCTCCTCCTGCTCCTCCTGTTCCTCCTGCTCCTCCTCCTGCTCCTCCCTCTCCTCTTCCTCCTGCTCCTCCCTCTCCTCTTCCTCCTGCTCCTCCCTCTCCTCATCCTCCCTCTCCTCCTCCTACTCTTCCCTCTCCTCCTCCCTCTCCTCCTGTTCCTCCCTCTCCTGCTCCTCCCTCTCCTCCTCCCTCTCCTCCTGTTCCTCCCTCTCCTCCTCCTGCTCCTCCCTCTCCTCCTCCTACTCCTCCTCCTGCTCCTCCCTCTCCTCCTCTTCCTCCTGATCCTCCCTCTCCTCTTCCTCCTGCTCCTCCCTCTCCTCCTCCTGTTCCTCCCTCTCCTCCTCCTGCTCCTCCCTCTCCTCCTCCTATTCCTCCTCCTCCTACTCCTCCTCCCTCTCCTCCTATTCCTCCCTCTACTCCTCCCTCTCTTCCTCCTGTTCCTCCCTCTCCTCCTCCCTCTCCTCCTCCTATTCCTCCCTCTCCTCCTGTTCCTCCCTCTCCTCCTCCTGCTCCTCCCTCTCCTCCTCCTGCTCCTCCCTCTCCTCCTCCTACTCCTCCCTCTCCTCCTCCTCCTCCTGCTCCTCCCTCTCCTATTCCTCCTGCTCCTCCCTCTCCTCTTCCTCCTGCTCCTCCCTCTCCTCTTCCTCCTACTCCTCCCTCTCCTCTTCCTCCTGCTCCTCCCTCTCCTCCTCCTACTCTTCCCTCTCCTCCTCCCTCTCCTCCTGTTCCTCCCTCTCCTCCTCCTGCTCCTCCCTCTCCTCCTCCTGCTCCTCCCTCTCCTCCTCCTGCTCCTCCCTCTCCTCCTCTTCCTCCTGATCCTCCCTCTCCTCTTCCTCCTGATCCTCCCTCTCCTCCTCCCTCTCCTCCTGTTCCTCCCTCTCCTCCTGTTCCTCCCTCTCCTCCTCCTCCTACTCCTCCTGCTCCTCCCTCTCCTCCTCTTCCTCCTGATCCTCCCTCTCCTCTTCCTCCTGCTCCTCCCTCTCCTCCTCCTGTTCCTCCCTCTCCTCCTCCTGCTCCTCCCTCTCCTCCTCCTATTCCTCCCTCTCCTCCTCCTACTCCTCCTCCCTCTCCTCCTCTTCCTCCTGATTCTCCCTCTCCTCTTCCTCCTGCTCCTCCCTCTCCTCCTCCTCCTCCCTCTGCTCTTCCTCCTGCTCCTCCCTCTCCTCTTCCTCCTGCTCCTCCCTCCTCTTCCTCCTGCTCCTCCCTCTCCTCTTCCTCCTGCTCCTCCTCCTGCTCCTCCTGTTCCTCCCTCTCCTCCTCCTGCTCCTCCCTCTCCTCTTCCTCCTGCTCCTCCCTCTCCTCTTCCTCCTGCTCCTCCCTCTCCTCTTCCTCCTGCTCCTCCTCCTGCTCCTCCCTCTCCTCCTCCTGCTCCTCCCTCTCCTCCTACTCCTCCTCCTGCTCCTCCCTCTCCTCCTGCTCCTCCCTCTCCTCCTCCTACTCTTCCTTCTGTTCCTCCTGCTCCTCCCTCTCCTCTTCCTCCTGCTCCTCCCTCTCCTCTTCCTCCTGCTCCTCCCTCTCCTCTTCCTCCTACTCCTCCCTCTCCTATTCCTCCTGCTCCTCCCTCTCCTCCTCCTACTCTTCCCTCTCCTCCCTCTCCTCCTGTTCCTCCCTCTCCTCCTCCTGTTCCTCCCTCTCCTCCTCCTGCTCCTCCCTCTCCTCCTCCTGCTCCTCCCTCTCCTCCTCCTGCTCTTCCTCCTGATCCTCCCTCTCCTCTTCCTCCTGCTCCTCCCTCTCCTCCTGTTCCTCCCTCTCCTGCTCCTCCCTCTCCTCCTCCTGCTCCTCCCTCTCCTCCTCCTACTCCTCCTCCTGCTCCTCCCTCTCCTCCTCCTCCTCCCTCTCCTCCTCCTGCTCCTCCCTCTCCTCTTCCTCCTGCTCCTCCCTCTCCTCTTCCTCCTGCTCCTCCCTCTCCTCCTCTTCCTCCTGATCCTCCCTCTCCTCTTCCTCCTGCTCCTCCCTCTCCTCCTCCTGTTCCTCCCTCTCCTTCTCCTGCTCCTCCCTCTCCTCCTCCTATTCCTCCATGTGTCAAAGTCAGGGCTCAGTAATCCTGTTTGGATTCCAGACAAAAGACCAGGGGCCGGTTGCACAAAAGACCTTAAATTAAGATTTCCCTTAAAGTCAGAGTTATTTTATTTCCTTAAAATATAATTGGTTGCACAAAACACCCTTAAAGATCCTGTAAAGCAAATTCCATGATTTGCTTCTCAGTACATTATATATGTGTGAAATTAGTTCCTGAAAGCATGTGCAAAGCGTAGCACTGAAATGTGGAGTTCGACCGTTGAACAGTTTCTCTTCCGTTTTCAGCTCAGGTTTTGTATAGGCGGAGCCAAAACCCGACCGATCTATGTCACAGCGACCTATCTATGTCAGATCACAGATGACATAGATAGCATAAACACATAAAACACTCAGAGACTGCAGGTAAGTCTTTTCTGATATCTGCAATTTATTTAGCTAGTGTTGCTGTTATTGCTAAATTCAATAAATTCTTATACTTGGTCTGTAATCCCTTAAAGTTTGTTAAAGCGTTGCACGAAAGACCTTAGCAACCAAAGTAAGGAAGAAAAATTAAGGTACCTCTGATTTAATCTTAACTGCAACATACATGGCCGAATTTATGGAAATAAATTAACATATCCCACACCTATAGTCAGGCGCGGATTAATGCACCGATTTGCGTAGGCTGCAGCCCCTGCACACGTGAGGCCCGTAGGCTGCAGCCCCTGCACACGTGAGGCCCGTAGGCTGCAGCCCCTGCACACGTGAGGCCCGTAGGCTGCAGCCCCTGCACACGTGAGGCCCGTAGGCTGCAGCCCCTGCACACGTGAGGCCCGTAGGCTGCAGCCAGCATGCAGCCTACGGGCCTCACGTGTGCAGGGGCCCCGGATTGGCCAGGGGTGTGTTTCCCGAAAGCGCCGTAAGCCTAAATTGATCGTAGAGTCCATCGTAAAATGGATCTTAGTTGTACGGGCCGTTTCCCGAAACCATCGTAGCTAAAGAGGCACTTGAAAATCCTCGTAGATTAACGAGAGCTCCAGACCAGTCGTAGATCGCTAAATGCATCGTAGCACAGAGACTCAGTGGAGACACACGTAGGCCAACCATGAAAACTACATTAGACTAATACTGAAAGTTACTTCCGAAATTCCGATGGAAAATACGATTATTTTGGTTCTCTTTTTACAGCAGTTACGCTGGAACTGGGATATTTCTTAGTGAACCATCATTTCTCATTTCTAAAATGTGAAGATTTTTCCGCATTCAGTACATTTTCCTGACGATATTTACAGACTTTTACTAAAGTAACATATTCAATGCATGACTTGTAACATAGCACTTTTACAGTGTGGTATACTTTTAAGGATCTGAATACTTCTTCCACCACTGATGTTGTGATTTTGCCTCAGTAAAACATGGTGTTCTGCACTGATGCAGATGCTGTAACCTACCTGTTGGTTAATAAAGTTAAAAGCGATTACCAGCTTGCAGTTGAACTGTGAATGCAGGGTATTCTGTTGCTTTGCTGTTTATAGTTACATTTACATTGTATTGATTTGGGGCTGTGGAGTCTACAGGTTATATCTGGTATTCTTTCCACTTACATCTCTGTTGACGTTAGTTTTGGTTGTATTGCAAGTGTTTCTTGATCATAATTAAAGGGCTGATTCTAGCACTGGGCCTTATGCTTGTTTGTATTTGTGTTTTGTCTGTAATGTTGTAATTTTTCATTTTAACTATGTGGTGTGGTGGTAATTTTCTTACTGTTGTGGTCCACCACTTGTAGGAATGTAAAGAAAACACTGTAGTGTTGGCTGTCTCAATGTGTGTGTTCCAGTTCACCTTATTTGCATGTGGACCATGTATGGCACTAAATATTTTTCTAGTAAAGCACAATGTTTAAGGCTCACACAAAGAGCAACCTAGGGGCCCCTGACTACCTTAATCCGCCCCTGCCTATAGCACTCTGTTAGGCTTCTGTGTTGCAGTCCAAACATGAAGGCTATTTACGTGTCGGCTACCGCTGTGAGTAGACAAACGGTAAATGCAGATTAACTGTTGATCTCATTTTTATCTATAAAGTTAGAAGAACACTGCTTAAACGTTACTGTGTAGCAACTAAACCTACAAGTAAAGTTGATATCACCAGTTTTATTGGACTCCCTCCGGTAATTGGTTATCTCTTTTTTGGACATAACAGTCAAGTTATCATATATTTTTTTAATTTCTTGAATTGACCGCTTCACCAAACACGTTGAGTATATTTTTGTTACAATTTCGATGCACATTGTTTTTTGTTTGCAGTTAGGGCCTATCTGTGGATCAAATGTAGCCTACTTTTTAGTATGTCCTTTATTTTGTTGTATTCCTGTAGAAGTACAATATTTTCCTCCTTTGACCATTTTTTTTTTTTTTGCCTTCTTGTCCTCCATTTTTAGCTCTAGCTTTTTCTAAGGTGATGCACTAGCGATACAACTGAACAAACGCGGTCAGGAAACGGTTGAATTTTACGGCTGTGAAATCACATTCAATGTAGTAAATCCCTTAACGTTTCTATGCAACAACCTTAAGTAAATCCCTTATCTAAGGAGAAATCTACCCCTAAGTGTCATAATTAAGGAAAAAACTTAAGGTGTTTTGTACAACCGGACCCAGTTACTGTAGTACAATATCTCTTATTGAACAACTATCTCCCTGTGGGGACAGAGATGGCTTTGGTCACACACAAACACACACACGTGCACACATGTGCACACACACATGCATTTTATTCATTTATTTTATTTAACCTCAAGACGCACTTGTTCCGGGAGTACAACGGTACTTAGGAATGGTTCGCTTGACCCGATGTTAGTTTCCTCAAGGATCACAATGACTCTTGCTTAGAGACTTGTTGCTCTTGTGGTTAGTGGTAACTGACTTAAATTTTTGTACTCGCTGTGATATATTGTTTTATTATTGTTGCTTGCTTTTTTTCCACAGGTACACTTGCACTTATAGCAGTTCATGTTGTTTAATTGTAACTTGTTCAACTACATGCTCTTATGGTTCTTCCCTTTGGCACTTATTTTGGTTGTTCACAATATGTGCTTCATGTTTTGGCTACTCGCAATGTTTTGTGGCTATCTCGTTGTTATGATCAGTGACTTATGCACTTTGTAAAGCTCTCTCTTGGAAGTCGCTTTGGATAAAAGCGTCTGCTAAATGAATAAATGTAAATGTAACCTTTATTTACCCAGGAACGGCTCCTTGAGATATGAAATCTCTTCATCCAGAGTGTCCTGGCCAGGATAGGCTGCACCAAGTCATAACACCATCACAACATGAAAAACGATTAATCTAGTACAATAATCATACTGGAATATAATAAAAACAACTGTAAACAATTACAGGTCAGGGAATCAGACAAAAAATCCTCCATCAGTGATTTAAAACTCCAATCTGGACACGTTTGTCCAGTTGAAAGCAAATTTGAAAGACGTTCCAACGGGGGTGGCGTGTTACCCTGGTATTCTACCAAACCGCCCATGATAATGCTCGTTAAAGACAATCTTAATGTTTTTTGAATAACAGATCTGAACATGTAAAAGTGTCTTGCTTTAACTAATGATGTCTCTACAAAATCTCTCTGCGCATTTGATTTTCTATAAGTGCATTTACGTGGACTTCCATTTTTTATGATGGATTTATGGTAGACACAGAGTTGTCTACATTTTGTTGAGATATAATGTGGTTTCATGGTTCCGTTAGGCTACTTGGCAGTGTTGTTGTTATAAGGCCAGATTAAATGATGCCATACCCTATTAATTTGAAACGCTGCCACTGTGTTCCAGGCTGATGGAGACCAGGACATGAAATCATGTTTTCCATATTTCATTCTGAATGTTGAAACAGTTCACAGGATATAATCATGTGAGAGACGTGAGTAGACCTCCCAGTTCTGGTGAATAAGAATCCTCCGATAAAATGGTCAAACCCAGAATGTGTGAGACAGAGCACACACACACATACACGCACACATACACACATGCCATATAGCTTTTCTAGAAGACATCTGAGACATAGAGCCAGAGCGTGGTGCTTACAGTAACAGGGCGCAGGGCTGGGATCGATAACTCCACGGACCAGCGCTTCTGCAGGTCGTATTGATTTTGTGAAGGTCTATTAAATGTTCAATTTAGCGTGGATGCTCGCCTCGGTTATGCGGAGCAGTTAGAAGTCTTTTGCCAAGAAAAGGGTTTATGTTTTGTAAACTGTGGACATTTGTAAACTGTGCAATGTCTAAAACCGAGTCTTTTCCGTTGTCATGCTCTCCTGCACCGCGCAGGATATTCTCCCGCAGAACCCGAAATCAGAAAATGTCTGCAGTTAACACGTAACACTGGTATCAGATGGGCTTTTACAGGCAACTGCAACCAATATGATGGCGTCCCACAAGCCAAACCGTCCATTTGAGGGGAGATTCCCCATCCATTTAGAATTTTGCGCATTCGAAAAGGCCTGTGGCACACGCCCCCCCCCCCCTTCCACACACACACACACGCACACACACACACACACACACCAGTGCGGCAGGAGCGCATTATGATCGGATTTTTGCCCTCCGTGGCTAGAACCCAGTCGAGGATTTCTCGGAGCTGGTTCTGGATAATGATGCGCAGAAGCGCGGAGAAGGAGTAGCCCGCTGTTACCTAACGGCGATACAGAAGGGAGTCTGATGCGGGTCGATGATAAAACTGTGACTGTCACGTAACACATCTCTGAAACTCGCTGGTCACTTAATGGGTATCTAAAAGCCTATCGTTTTAAAGCGTTGGTAACTTTAGCAAAGTGGACTGTTCTAGGCACAGTGCTCGCGATGATGAATCATGCTCATCGGAACTCGGTGAAGCAACTCGCGGGTATCACTAGAACTAAAGCGTTAACAGTAGAGAAATCACGATGACGTCACGAGTCTCCGGTCGCTCAGGTTCCGAACATTAAGACTCTAATGAAAGTGTGCCAATAGCGGACAGAGGAGGCTGTGGGCTCGTGAGAACAGTAAACGGCGCCGGGCAGTCATCTGTCGGACAGAGAGAAGCATGATTCAGAGACGGTCCGGTGCTAATCACGGTAGCTTTCAACCCCGCAGCTGAAAACCGATAGGAGCCGGGACTCTTAACTCAGACGAGACGAAAAAATAAGAAAAATAACACAAATGGCGGACATGTCTGCGGCAATTAGAGAATGGCAGAGATGACTTGTGTGTGTGTGTAGGACGGTGTCACATGAGAAGAACAGAGCAGGGGTCGGAAACACTGAGCTCGAGGAAGATGTTCTTCACGGTCCCACGGTAATCCCCGTGGCAGAGTACTAGCGCTCGACATAGAAGTCCTACAGCGCTGTTACGCAGATATTCTGAAAAAGCATGGAGTGTCCGCGGCTCCGGGAGGGAGAATGGTTTATTGACCTGATACATCCACAAGTGTGTCTGTTCTTGTTGCGTTGTCTCGTCTCCTACAGTCTCCTACATCTGCAAAAAAGACGATAGTTTCCATACTCTGTTGCCCGTATGTCGGTACGTTGGTCAGGACACCACGAGACATACCCATGGAGTTCTCTAACGGCCCGTCCTGACCGGTCAGAAGCGCAAGTGAGTGAGCATAGATGCCTTCCCCGGCGCGGAGCGGGTCGCTGTTCGTCTCTCTGGGGGTGCTGAAACCTGAATCATGCCTGTCCAGCGGATGCCGGGCTGCCGCGGGCTACACATCAACGAAGACAACGGGCGCTTCCTCCTCCTCGCGGTCCTCATCATCCTGTACCTGCTGTGCGGCGCGGCGGTGTTCTCCGCCATAGAGAGACCCTCTGAGCTGCGCGCTCACGGCCGCTGGAACCGGGCGCTCTACAACTTTAGCGATACGTTCAACATCAGTCTTGCGGAACTGAAGTCCTTCTTACGGGAGTACGAGGCGGCGATCGCTGCCGGGATACGGGCTGACGTTCTCCGGCCAAGATGGGATTTTACCGGAGCTTTCTACTTTGTGGGGACCGTTGTGTCAACTATAGGTGAGTTTCGGGGCTACAGGGATCAGTATCCAGTGTTTGGATATAGTTATAGTTAATGATATAGTTAAGGATATAATTCAGTGGTAGTGATGGGTATAGTTCAGTGGTAGAGGGTAGCCTATAACTCAGTGGTAGAGGGTATAGTTCAGTGGTAGAGGGTGTCAGTGGTGGTGATAGGTATAGCTCATGTGAGTGTTTATATTTATTGTTGTGTGTGTGTACGTGTGTCAGTGTTTATATGATTATGACAGAGGGTGTGTGTGTGTGTGTGTGACAGAGGGTGTGTGTGTGTGTGACAGAGGGTGTGTGTGTGACAGAGGATGTGTGTGTGTGTGTGACAGAGGGTGTGTGTGTGACAGAGGGTGTGTGTGTGACAGAGGGTGTGTGTGTGTGACAGAGGGTGTGTGTGACAGAGGGTGTGTGTGACAGAGGGTGTGTGTGTGTGACAGAGGGTGTGTGTGACAGAGGGTGTGTGTGTGTGACAGAGGGTGTGTGTGACAGAGTGTGTGTGTGACAGAGGGTGTGTGTGACAGAGAGTGTGTGTGTGACAGAGAGTGTGTGTGTGACAGAGGGTGTGTGTGTGACAGAGGGTGTGTGTGTGACAGAGGGTGTGTGTGTGTGACAGAGGGTGTGACAGAGGGTGTGTGTGACAGAGGGTGTGTGTGTGACAGAGGGTGTGTGTGACAGAGGGTGTGTGTGTGTGACAGAGGGTGTGTGTGACAGAGGGTGTGTGTGTGTGACAGAGGGTGTGTGTGACAGAGTGTGTGTGTGACAGAGGGTGTGTGTGACAGAGGGTGTGTGTGACAGAGAGTGTGTGTGACAGAGGGTGTGTGTGACAGAGGGTGTGTGTGTGTGACAGAGGGTGTGTGTGACAGAGTGTGTGTGTGACAGAGGGTGTGTGTGACAGAGAGTGTGTGTGTGTGACAGAGGGTGTGTGTGACAGAGAGTGTGTGTGTGACAGAGGGTGTGTGTGACAGAGGGTGTGTGTGACAGAGAGTGTGTGTGTGACAGAGAGTGTGTGTGTGACAGAGGGTGTGTGTGTGACAGAGGGTGTGTGTGTGACAGAGGGTGTGTGTGTGTGACAGAGGGTGTGTGTGACAGAGGGTGTGTGTGACAGAGGGTGTGTGTGTGACAGAGGGGAAGAGCAGGGACGCCAGCCCTCTGCAGTGTGCAGGACAGGCCCCCTGGGTGGGTCATGCTGCAGTCTCAGTCCAAACATGGAGAATGTCAATGAGAAGCCCCCCCACACACACACCCTTCAACATTTGCTGGTGCGATAGGTCACTAAAGAGCAAGAGGCCCCTCTGGCGCCCCCCCCATCCCCCCCCAACATCCGCCAACACCCCCCCAGCACCCTCTAGCCCACCCCCCCAGCACATCATCATCTATTTAACTCCCCCAGCACATCATCATCTATGTAACTCCCCCAGCACATCATCATCTATGTAACACCCCCAGCACATCATCATCTATTTAACTCCCCCAGCACATCATCATCTATGTAACTCCCCCAGCACATCATCATCTATTTAACTCCCCCAGCACATCATCATCTATTTAACTCCCCCAGCACATCATCATCTATTTAACTCCCCCAGCACATCATCATCTATTTAACTCCCCCAGCACATCATCATCTATTTAACTCCCCCAGCACATCATCATCTATGTAACTCCCCCAGCACATCATCATCTATGTAACTCCCCCAGCACATCATCATCTATTTAACTCCCCCAGCACATCATCATCTATGTAACTCCCCCAGCACATCATCATCTATGTAACTCCCCCAGCACATCATCATCTATTTAACTCCCCCAGCACATCATCATCTATGTAACTCCCCCAGCACATCATCATCTATGTAACTCCCCCAGCACATCATCATCTATGTAACTCCTCCCTCAGAGTATCGGACACACGGTCTCATAGTCACTAATGGGACCTTGTAGTGCAATACTTGTAATGTGCAATATTTTCTTATGATGTAAATTACTTTATGTTTTTAACTGTATATTTTTAGACATGTATTTTTAATCTTCTATTTAACAACTTTCTATTATTATTTATATTCTTTATGCCTGATGTGCTAGGTGTGCAAACGCAACACAAGATTTTACCCTCTGAGATACTGAAGATCACTTCAGTAATCTACGTATCATCCACAACATCTAAATATCTAAAGGTGTAAAAATCTCCAGGTAGATACCTGTCTAACATACATCTGCTTTGCTCTGCTCTCCTCTGCTCTGCTTTCCTCTGCTCTGCTCTCCAGCCCCAGTGTCTCTATGTTACTCCCTGCCCCTCCAGTGTCTCTATGTTACTCCCTGTCCCCCCAGTGTCACTATGTTACTCCCTGTCCCCCCAGTGTCTTTATGTTATTCCCTGCCCCCCCAGTTTCTCTATGTTACTCCCTGCCCCCCCAGTGTCTCTATTGTACTCCCTCCAGCCCCAGTGTCTCTATGTTACTCCCTGTCCCCCCAGTGTCTCTATGTTACTCCCTCCAGCCCCAGTGTCTCTATGTTACTCCATGTCCCCCCAGTGTCTCTATGTTACTCCCTGCCCCCCCAGTGTCACTATGTTACTCCCTGCAGCTCCAGTGTCTCTATGTTACTCCCTGTCCCCCCAGTGTCTCTATGTTACTCCCTCTAGCCCCAGTGTCTCTATGTTACTCCCTGCAGCTCCCAGTGTCTCTATGTTACTCCCTGTCCCCCCAGTGTCACTATGTTACTCCCTCCAGCCCCAGTGTCTCTATGTTACTCCCTGTCCCCCCAGTGTCTCTATGTTACTCCCTCCAGCCCCAGTGTCTCTATGTTACTCCCTGTCCCCCCAGTGTCTCTATGTTACTCCCTGCAGCTCCCAGTGTCTCTATGTTACTCCCTCCAGACCCAGTTTCTCTATGTTACTCCCTGTCCCCCCAGTGTCTCTATGTTACTCCCTGCAGCTCCCAGTGTCTCTATGTTACTCCCTGCCCCCCCAGTTTCTCTATGTTACTCCCTGCCCCCCCAGTGTCTCTATTGTACTCCCTCCAGCCCCAGTGTCTCTATGTTACTCCCTGTCCCCCCAGTGTCTCTATGTTACTCCCTCCAGCCCCAGTGTCTCTATGTTACTCCATGTCCCCCCAGTGTCTCTATGTTACTCCCTGCCCCCCCAGTGTCACTATGTTACTCCCTGCAGCTCCAGTGTCTCTATGTTACTCCCTGTCCCCCCAGTGTCTCTATGTTACTCCCTGCCCCCCCAGTGTCACTATGTTACTCCCTGCAGCTCCAGTGTCTCTATGTTACTCCCTGTCCCCCCAGTGTCTCTATGTTACTCCCTCTAGCCCCAGTGTCTCTATGTTACTCCCTGCAGCTCCCAGTGTCTCTATGTTACTCCCTGTCCCCCCAGTGTCTCTATGTTACTCCCTCCAGCCCCAGTGTCTCTATGTTACTCCCTGTCCCCCCAGTGTCTCTATGTTACTCCCTGCAGCTCCCAGTGTCTCTATGTTACTCCCTCCAGACCCAGTTTCTCTATGTTACTCCCTGTCCCCCCAGTGTCTCTATGTTACTCCCTGCAGCTCCCAGTGTCTCTATGTTACTCCCTGTCCCCCCAGTGTCACTATGTTACTCCCTGTCCCCCCAGTGTCTTTATGTTATTCCCTGCCCCCCCAGTTTCTCTATGTTACTCCCTGCCCCCCCAGTGTCTCTATTGTACTCCCTCCAGCCCCAGTGTCTCTATGTTACTCCCTGTCCCCCCAGTGTCTCTATGTTACTCCCTCCAGCCCCAGTGTCTCTATGTTACTCCATGTCCCCCCAGTGTCTCTATGTTACTCCCTGCCCCCCCAGTGTCACTATGTTACTCCCTGCAGCTCCAGTGTCTCTATGTTACTCCCTGTCCCCCCAGTGTCTCTATGTTACTCCCTCTAGCCCCAGTGTCTCTATGTTACTCCCTGCAGCTCCCAGTGTCTCTATGTTACTCCCTGTCCCCCCAGTGTCTCTATGTTACTCCCTCCAGCCCCAGTGTCTCTATGTTACTCCCTGTCCCCCCAGTGTCTCTATGTTACTCCCTGCAGCTCCCAGTGTCTCTATGTTACTCCCTCCAGACCCAGTTTCTCTATGTTACTCCCTGTCCCCCCAGTGTCTCTATGTTACTCCCTGCAGCTCCCAGTGTCTCTATGTTACTCCCTGCCCCCCCAGTGTCTCTATGTTACTCCCTGTCCCCCCAGTGTCTCTATGTTACTCCCTGCCCCCCCAGTGTCTCTATGTTACTCCCTGCAGCCCCAGTGTCTCTATGTTACTCCCTGTCCCCCCAGTGTCACTATGTTACTCCCTGTCCCCCCAGTGTCTCTATGTTACTCCCTGGAGCTCCCAGTGTCTCTATGTTACTCCCTGTCCCCCCAGTTTCTCTATGTTACTCCCTGTCCCCCCAGTGTCTCTATGTTACTCCCTCCAGCCCCAGTGTCTCTATGTTACTCCCTGCAGCTCCCAGTGTCTCTATGTTACTCCCTGTCCCCCCAGTGTCTCTATGTTACTCCCTCCAGCCCCAGTGTCTCTATGTTACTCCCTGTCCCCCCAGTGTCTCTATGTTACTCCCTCCAGCTCCAGTGTCTCTATGTTACTCCCTGCAGCTCCCAGTGTCTCTATGTTACTCCCTGTCCCCCCAGTGTCTCTATGTTACTCCCTCCAGCCCCAGTGTCTCTATGTTACTCCCTGCCCCCCCAGTGTCTCTATGTTACTCCCTCCAGCCCCAGTTTCTCTATGTTACTCCCTGCCCCCCCAGTGTCTCTATGTTATTCCCTGCCCCCCCAGTGTCACTATGTTACTCCCTGTCCCCCCAGTGTCTCTATGTTACTCCCTGTCCCCCCAGTGTCTCTATGTTACTTCCTGCAGCCCCAGTGTCTCTATGTTACTCCCTGCCCCAGTGTCTACAGGGTTAGTGCTTAACTGCCCCCCTGATCTCCTCGCTGCAGTGTGAGATCACAGAGGAAGGAAATGTCAGGATTCTAAATAGAGAACAGAGGGTTTCTTTTCAGATGAAAGACTCCTGCTGTGATGCTAGGCCTAGGTTCTCCTCCCTGGAGCAGGGGCTCCTCTCTGCTCCTGTCCTCTCTCCTCCTCCCTGTTCTATCTCTCCGGTGTTGTAAAGACTTGCGCTGCTAGTGTGGGTGGGCTGAAGGTTTTCTGTCCTTTCCTGTCCCGTCCTGTGCACATTTTCTTACTATTTTGTGTGGTTTGGGTCCTATTAGAAAGGATTTCGTATTAACGTTGTTTAAACTTGGTAGCATAGGATGGTGGGTTCAAGTGAACATAGGCTGAGTGCGTATGTGGGTGAATTGACAATGGCGTCTTTTCCCAACAAAGAGGAGGTTTGCATCCTCTCCCTTAGCCATGGCTTCAGGTGTGTGCCTCTGGCCGGCTAAACAAACGTGTAAATGTGTCAGTGGAGAACGGCTTGTGGGTGAAATGTGATGTTTTTGCAGGAGACGCATAGTGATGTAGGGATTTAAGCTAACTGGGGTATGGAGTGGAAGGGGGAGTATGCCCTGAGTCACAGGAGCACGAGAAGGAAAAGGTAGAGGAGGGCAGAGCCTTGATCTTGAGTCATGGGAGAAGGAGAAGGTAGAGGAGGGGAGGGCCTTGATAGTGAAGGCAGAGATTGAGGGTTACGGTTTCTATTTGTTAACGTATATGCTCTGAACAGGGGGTTCCCATCTTGTTTCAGACGTCCTACTCCCTCTGCAGGATGGAACAGATATAAAGCAGACAGAGAATGATGGATAGAGAGACAGGGAGATGGTCTCTCCTCTCATCTCTCTCCTCGTCTCTCCTCTCCTCCCCTCTCTCTCCTGGAACTTGGAGGATTTCCTCAACCTGACAGCAGACATCACCAGATCTGTTTGTTTCTGTAACAATGACGAACAGGAAATCATTAGTCACTGGGTATCCTGGTGGGGAGACCAGGGCCACTGGGACAGAACCCAGGGACAGACAGACGGACTGGCCCATCTGCTGAGTAGCAGGACTGCAGAAAGGATGAAAATAGACACATTGACACTGTATACAGAGACGGTATTAGCACTTTTACATAATCACTCTCTCTTTCCATGCTCCCCCCTCTTTCTCTCTCACACACACATAGTTAATGCAGCAACACTGATCCTGTGTCTGAAACAGAATTGAACGGTATGTTATGGTGATTCACATTCCAGGGATAATACCGGCTTTGATGAGACACTGTTTAACACCCTGTGCTCTGGGGAGAATGTGTGTGTGTGTGTGCTTCCATGTTGATTAGTTGTCAGGTACATTAGCTGCATTAGCTCAATCTCTCTGTCCTCCTCCCTTTTCTATCTTCCTCTCCTCACTTTCCTATCTTCCTCTCCTCCTCCCTTTATTCTCTCTCCTCCTTTCCTTCTCCTCTCCTCCTCCTCTCCTCCTCTCCTCCTCCTCTATTCTGCTCTATACTGCTCTACTCTGATCTATACTGCTCTGTACTGCTCTATTCTGCTCTATACTGTTCTGTATCGCTCTATACTTCTCTGCACCGGTCTGCACTGCTATACTGCTCTGTACTGATCTATACTGCTCTACTCTGATCTGTACTGCTCTATACTGCTCTGTACTGCTCTATACTGTTCTGTATCGCTCTATACTTCTCTGCACCGGTCTGCACTGCTATACTGCTCTCTACTGCTCTGTATTGCTCTTTACTGCTCTATCCTGTTCTATGCTGCTCTGGACTGCTACATGCTGGCAACTCTAGGCAGCTCTGGGTGACATCACTCTGAAAGACAGGCTTTTAGAATATCTTACTCCCTGCTTCAACCTTGTGGATCCTATTGGACCAAAATGCTGGCAACTCTGTAAGGACTTCATTAATGTGTGGGAGGAGGTCACATGGACAGGAGCCAGAGTATTCTCTCTATCTCTCTTTTTTTCTCTCTTTCTCTCTCCCTCTCTCTCCCTCTCTCCCTCTCTCTCTCCCTCTCTCTCCCTCTCTCTCTCCCTCTCTCTCTCCCTCTCTCCCTCCCTCTCTCCCTCTCACTCTCCCTCTCTCTCTCCCTCTCCCTCTCTCTCTTTCCCTCTCTCCCTCTCTCTGTCCCTCTCTCCCTCTCTGCCTCTCTCCCTCTGTCTCCCTCTCTCTCTGCCTCTCTCTCTCCCTCTCTCTCCCCCTCTCTCCCCCATGCTTTGTTTATTTCCTTATTTTCTTAGCCTTTGTTCCCCAAATTACAATTTACAGCAATGAATTTGTGTTGTTGACTAACAATACTACTATTTGTATACTGTGACCATTACAGTAACAAGAGCTCAAAATGCAATTGCTGTATAATGTAAATAGAAAATAAACATCCTGTAAGAAGGACAATTGCAATATTTATAATTTACATCATGTCAAACTCTAGGTGGAACATATCTAAAATTCAGGGACACGTTATAGTCAATGGTTCATGAAAACCTTTTTATAATAGTGTTTTCAATTCCTCCCAGCAGTGTGTAAAAGGTATTCAGAACGTTGATTCAGAACGAATTTTATTTGAAGGCTTTGTGTGTATTTTGAATGCAAAGTTTGGTTTCTACGACAGATAATATGGTTTTGACTACAGTGTTTGATTTTGGGTCAAAAGTCAAGGGTTTGGCCAAAACAGTGTAAGTATGAATGTGTGTGTTTAGAGTTTGGAGAAAACACAGTACACATTCAAGAATGTGTCTTAGCAATTGAGAAAAACTGTAAGTACAACATTAAACTGGTGCACAACCATAATGCTGTGAGGCCGGGAGGGCCCGGGGCAGAAAATACTTAGAGTAGTATGTGATAGCCTATTGGCAACGTGGTTAAGCATTTTGACTGTCTTGCTTGTGAACAATGACACAAGGACTGATTCTGATGGCACTGGCATGTTTATTGACCTATAGCACGTAGGCCTCTCTAGGAGTTTGAGCAAGCTATCCTTGCAGGTAATCCATATTATGGTAATGTTTGAATGAAATGTTTTGATGCTGACAATCGACTGAGTAGGTTAGATTCAGAAGAGTTTCTTGTCGCCCATTTGTGGCTTTGTCACACAATAGATTACTGTAGCTCAGCTCAATGCTGTTGTATTACTGTATTGCACCTCAGCTTAATGCTGTTGTATTACTGTAGTGCAGCTCAGCTCAATGCTGTTATATTTAAATCTAGGACCAGTTCTACAGCTGAAGCCATATTCACTGTGGCAGATCCATGGATGAAAATCTGGCAAGTTTACTAACAGCAAAACAATCTGAAGTGGATACTTACATATATATATATATATATAATAGATGAGTGAATTTTGTTATGTTAACCTAATGCATACTACACAAGTCTGTTATAGCATCAGCTAGTTAGCATACAGCTCTACCTCCAATATACCTATTTACTGAAGGCATACATACTCCCTTTATTGCAAACAACAGGATCCCTTTTAGTTGGGAAGTCTTCGATTCCACCAAGTGGAATCATAGAGTGGAGCGTTGCTTCCTTGTTCAGACAGGTCTGGTGTAGAAGAGTGTTCAGGCAGGTCTGGTGTAGAAGAGTGTTGAGGCAGGTCTGGTGGAGAAGTGTGTTCAGGCAGGTCTGGTGTAGAAGAGTGTTCAGGCAGGTCTGGTGTAGAAGAGTGTTCAGACAGGTCTGGTGTAGAAGAGTGTTCGGGCAGGTCTGGTGTAGAAGAGTGTTCGGGCAGGTCTGGTGTAGAAGAGTGTTCGGGCAGGTCTGGTGTAGAAGAGTGTTCGGGCAGGTCTGGTGTAGAAGAGTGTTCGGGCAGGTCTGGTGTAAAAGAGTGTTCGGGCAGGTCTGGTGTAGAAGGTCTGGTATCTCCTCCCCAGCCCTACAGTACAGATGGTCTCTCCTCCCCAGCTGGTCTCTCCTCCCCAGCCCTACAGTACATTTGGTCTCTCCTCCCCAGCCCTACAGTACAGCTGGTCTCTCCTCCCCAGCTGGTCTCTCCTCCCCAGCTGGTCTCTCCTCCCCAGCCATACAATACAGCTGGTCTCTCCTCCCCAGCTGGTCTCTCCTCCTTGAATGAGTGTTGAATGATTTACTATTTTATAGCTTCTGTCAGACAGGAAGTCAGTGATCCACCTGCAGGTGGAGTCTGGCACCTTCGTCTGGGAGAGCTTGTCTTGTAGCAGAGCCGGGATGATGGTGTCGAAGGCAGAGCTGAAGTCCACAAACAGAATCCTGGGGAGTCCAGGTGTTTCTGTGTGTGAGTGAGGTGTGTTTCTGTGTGTTTCTGTGTGTTTCTGTGTGTGAGTGAGGTGTGTTTCTGTGTGTGAGGTGTGTTTCTGTGTGTGAGGTGTGGTTCTGTGTGTGAGTGAGGTGTGTTTCTGTGTGTGAGGTGTGTTTCTGTGTGTGAGTGAGGTGTGTTTCTGTGTGTGAGGTGTGTTTCTGTGTGTGAGTGAGGTGTGTTTCTGTGTGTGAGTGAGGTGTGTTTCTATGTGTGAGTGAGGTGTGTTTCTGTGTGTGAGGTGTGTTTCTATGTGTGAGTGAGGTGTGTTTTTGTGAGTGAGGTGTGTTTCTGTGTGTGAGGTGTGTTTCTGTGTGTGAGTGAGGTGTGTTTCTGTGTGTGAGGTGTGTTTCTGTGTGTGAGTGAGGTGTGTTTCTGTGTGTGAGTGAGGTGTGTTTCTATGCTCCTCAGAACCGTATGTGTCTAGGTAGGTGATGGTATAGTCCACCCTGGTGGTCAGTAGTGACGAGGCTTCTGTTTGCACAGCATATTAACCCTTTCAGATGTCACTTTCAGGAGAGGCTCCTGATTACTCTAACTCTTTATTCTCCTCCTCCCCTCTACGCTCCCTTCCTCTCCCCCTTCCCTCCATACTTCCCCCTCCTCTCTCCTCTCCCCTCCCCTCTCTCCCCCTCCAGGGTATGGTATGACCACCCCAGTGACAGCAGCAGGGAAGGTCTTCCTCATCTTCTATGGTCTCCTTGGCTGCGCCGCCACCATCCTTTTCTTCAACCTCTTCCTGGAGCGCATCATCACCCTCCTCGCCGTGGCGATGAAGACTGTGCGTGAGCGTCGTATCCGCACCAGTGGCCTGCTGCCTCCAGGGATCCAGCATGACTTCTCATCCTACAGCCTGCCGGGCTGGAAGCCCTCCGTCTACCACGTCATGCTCATCCTGGCCCTCTCCGCCATCCTGATCTCCTGCTGCGGCTCAGCCATGTACGCAGCGGTGGAGGGCTGGGCCTTCCTGGACTCGCTGTACTTCTGCTTTGTCACCTTCAGCACCATCGGCTTTGGGGACCTGGTGAGCAGCCAGCGACACGCCTACGACCAGCAGACGCTCTACCGCCTGGCCAACTTCCTGTTCATCCTGACGGGCGTGTGCTGCCTGTACTCGCTCTTTAACGTCATCTCCATCGTCATCAAGCAGGTGCTCAACTGGCTGCTGGAGCAGGCGGGCCTCCTGTGCTGCCAGCGCTGCCACAAGACCAATGCCTTCCTGGGCAGACGCAACGCCATCCGGCCCGGCTCAAGGAGCCGCAGGGGGCGCTTTGGACGGCCGGAGTGTCCAGACGCCCCGCCAAGCGACAGCGACACAGAGGGGAGGCGTCTGTCCGGAGAGATGATCTCCATGAAGGACCTGACAGCCTCCAACAAGGTGAGCCTGGCCATCATGCAGAAGCAGCTGTCAGACTCCGCCAACGGCTTCCCAGCCTGCGGAGGATCCAGACACAACGGCTTCTCTGGCGGCGTGGGAGCTCTGGGGATCATGAACAACAGGCTGGCGGAGACCAGCAACTCCAGATAGACACCAGACACCAGGAGAGAAATCTGGCTTCTGACTTTCAGCCTGAGGAACACTTCACTGTTTCAATTGTTCAGATGTCTTCTTCTTAGGCTTGGGGGAGAAACCAAAGGACAAGCGGGCGTGGAGAGAGACCAGGGGGCCTGGAGAGACCAGGGGCCTGGTGAGACCAGGGGGCCTGGAGAGACCAGGGTCTTGGAGAGACCAGGGAGCCTGGAGAGACCAGGGGCCTGGTGAGACCAGGGGGCCTGGAGAGGCCAGGGGCCTGGTGAGACCAGGGGGCCTGGAGAGGCCAGGGGTGGGGAGTTGGGCAAATGTTACAGGGCACCATATATGCCCAGGAAAGAAGGAGAAGCTCTTAAAGGCTTTACGTCTGGGAGAGACCAGCATTTGAAGACTTTTTGTTTGTGAGAGACCAGCTCTCCTGCGAGTGGAGACCAGAGACAAACCTCTGCTTGTAGACCTGGAGAGACCTAGAGAGGGGAGGGGGTGGGGAGGGCAGTAGGACCCTAGGGAGACCTATAGAGGGGTGGGTAGGGCAGTAGGACCCTGGGGGGACCTAGAGAGGGGTGGGGAAGGGATGGGGAGGGCAGTAGGACCCTGGGGGGACCTAGAGAAGGGTTGGGAGGGGAGGGCAGTAGGACCCTGGGGGGACCTAGAGAGGGGTTGGGAGGGGAGGGCAGTAGGACCCTGGGGGGACCTAGAGAGGGGTTGGGAGGGGAGGGCAGTAGGACCCTGGGGGGACCTAGAGAAGGGTTGGGAGGGGAGGGCAGTAGGACCCTGGGGGGACCTAGAGAGGGGTGGGGAAGGGATGGGGAGGGCAGTAAGACCCTGGGGGGACCTAGAGAAGGGTTGGGAGGGGATGGGGAGGGCAGTAAGACCCTGGGGGGACCTAGAGAAGGGTTGGGAGGGGAGGGCAGTAAGACCCTGGGGGGACCTAGAGAGGGGTGGGAGGGGAGGGCAGTAGGACCCTGGGGGGACCTAGAGAAGGGTTGGGAGGGGAGGGCAGTAGGACCCTGGGGGGACCTAGAGAAGGGTTGGGAGGGGAGGGCAGTAGGACCCAGCAGGGTTGGGATGACTCATTGGGGGGTTAAGAACTTTTTTCCTGTTCAGTGTTGATGTGCATGATGTGCATGATGTGTTAGAGTCCCTCAGTAACGTTTTTCCTGCCTGACATGATGATAATGATGATGATGATGATAATGGTGGTCATAGTGATGATGATGATGGTGAGGATGATGAGGATGATGATGATGGTGGTGATGATGATGGTGATGATGATGGTGATAATGATGATGATGGCGATGATGACGGTGATGATGATGATAACGATGATGGTGATGATGGGGATAATGGTGGTCATGGTGAAGATGGTGATGATGATGATAATGATGATAGTGATGATGAGGAGGAGGATGATGGTGATAATGATGATGGTGATAATACTACCGTGTAAAGGCAAAAGACCATAACTTCAATTTGATCAAAATTACTTTTTGTTATTTTTTGAACATTTAAGGTCTGCTTTATCATGTGAACAAATATCTTGAATTAATGTTGTTGTTTTTTGGAGAAAATAGGGGGTTGTCTTCACTGTAACTTTCAAAAGCCCAAGAGAAGCCGAGGCAGAATCCTGTAACATTGGTTACGGATCTTTGTTTTGCTGCACTCTACAACGTTCAAACTGAGTTACGGATTCACTTTGCCTAGCAACAACAACAAATCTCACAGCAACTAGCAACGAATCTGCCGACTTTCTGCTACTTTGGCAATCACCGTTTTCATTGTTGAGCAGCAGCAAAATAACTAATTTGATGGCCTAGCTTTTTTTGTAACCTGATAAAAAAAGCCATCCTCTGTAGTTAAAACCACAGCTCTGGAGCTGTGGATTTAACTACAGTCTGACAACTAAAAACATGTCAAGTCATTTTTCTCAGTTCTACAATCTGGTGAGTTATGGTCTTTTGCCTTTGTAGGGCAGAATAGTGATGATGATGGTGATGATGGTGATGATGGTGATGATGGTGATAATGGTGATGATGGTGATGATGGTGATAATGATGATGATGGTGAAGATGGTGATGATGATAGTGATGATGATGGTGATGATAGTGATGATGATGGTGATGATGGTGATAATGATGATGATGGTGATGATGATGGTGATAATGGTGATGATGATGATGGTGATGATGATAGTGATGATGGTGATGATGATGGTGATAGTGATGATGATGGTGATGATAGTGATGATGGTGATGATAGTGATGATGGTGATGATGATGATGATAGTGATGATAGTGATGATGATGGTGATGATGATGGTGATAGTGATGATGGTAATGATGATGATGATGATGTTGATAATAGTGATGATGATGGTGATTTTTTGATGATGATGATGATGTTGATGGTGATGTTGATAATAGTGATGATGATGGTGATGATGATGGTGTGATGATGATGATGATAATGGAGATCATGATGATAATGGTGATGATAATGGTGATCATGATGATGAAGAACTAGCTGCACATCTGTATAATCTGTATTATCTCCACTGGCATGGTTAGCTTCTTCTAAACTCTCTTCTTCTATACTCTCTTCAGATCTTATTGTTCAGGGGCCGTATCCACAAAACATTTCATCTTACCACTAACAGTTCTCCTAAATAGCTAAGAGTTTCCTTCTAAAACATTCACAAAGCTGCTGAGACCAACTTTTACTAAGAAATGGGAAGAAATCTTCAGCTAAGCGTAAGGGCGGGATTGATCTTGTTGGCAGGATGTCAACAAGCTTACTGACTATGCCCACAGCGAACCATGTGGGTCTTTGTCATGTCATCATAGAATGATTGTAGAACAAGGTATCAACTGATGGATGGCTGAGATATGCCTAGTTGGTCTGCGCTGCAGAGCTGCAGTTGGTCTGCGCTGCAGAGCTGCAGTTGGTCTGCGCTGCAGAGCTGCAGTTGGTCTGCGCTGCAGAGCTGCAGTTGGTCTGCGCTGCAGAGCTGCAGTTTCTCTGTGGCGAAGTAGCGTAAAGTTGTCACCCTTGATCTCCGGTGTTACTGGGTCGTTTCTATAAGTGACTGCATCCCTGATAACTCTACTGCAATCACAATACCCTCTATAAGTGACTGCATCCCTGATAACTCTACTGCAATCACAATACCCTCGTAATTAAGGCCATACCTTTTTAAAAGTTAAGTATCAAAAAATGTTTCTCAATGTTTATGTTGCAAGACGGATTTTTGGATTGTTTGACTAAGATTTGGTCTTAGTTTGTGACTTGGTCTTAGACTTTGGTCTTATATTTAGGAGCTCGTTTTAGTGCTAAAACGCTTTATGTAATATTCAGACACACCCATTACTTTTAAGCGTTTCACCTAAATTGGCAAGTTAGGAGCTAAGGGGGGAGGGGGGACAAGTGGTACAAGGAGTGAGACCGGAGGGGGGAGGGGGGACAAGTGGTACAAGGAGTGAGACCGGAGGGGGGAGGGGGGACAAGTGGTACAAGGAGTGAGACCGGAGGGGGGAGGGGGACAAGTGGTACAAGGAGTGAGACTGGAGGGGGGAGGGGGGCAAGTGGTACAAGGAGTGAGACTGGAGGGGGGAGGGGGACAAGTGGTACAAGGAGTGAGACTGGAGGGGGGAGGGGGGCAAGTGGTACAAGGAGTGAGACTGGAGGGGGGACAAGTGGTAAAAGGAGTGAGACCGGAGGGGGGACAAGTGGTACAAGGAGTGATACCGGAGGGGGGAGGGGGACAAGTGGTACAAGGAGTGATACCGGAGGGGGGAGGGGGGGCAAGTGGTACAAGGAGTGAGACTGGAGGGGGGGCAAGTGGTAAAAGGAGTGAGACCGGAGGGGGGGCAAGTGGTACAAGGAGTGAGACCGGAGGGGGGGCAAGTGGTACAAGGAGTGATACCGGAGGGGGGAGGGGGGGCAAGTGGTACAAGGAGTGAGACTGGAGGGGGGGCAAGTGGTACAAGGAGTGAGACCGGAGGGGGGGCAAGTGGTACAAGGAGTGATACCGGAGGGGGGAGGGGGGGCAAGTGGTACAAGGAGTGAGACTGGAGGGGGGACAAGTGGTACAAGGAGTGAGACTGGAGGGGGGGCAAGTGGTACAAGGAGTGATACCGGAGGGGGGAGGGGGGGCAAGTGGTACAAGGAGTGAGACTGGAGGGGGGACAAGTGGTACAAGGAGTGAGACTGGAGGGGGGACAAGTGGTACAAGGAGTGAGACCGGAGGGGGGAGGGGGACAAGTGGTACAAGGAGTGAGACCGGATGGGGGAGGGGGACAAGTGGTACAAGGAGTGAGACTGGAGGGGGGAGGGGGGACAAGTGGTACAAGGAGTGAGACCGGAGGGGGGAGGGGGACAAGTGGTACAAGGAGTGAGACCGGAGGGGGGAGGGGGACAAGTGGTACAAGGAGTGATACCGGAGGGGGGAGGGGGACAAGTGGTACAAGGAGTGATACCGGAGGGGGGAGGGGGGGCAAGTGGTAAAAGGAGTGAGACCGGAGGGGGGGCAAGTGGTACAAGGAGTGAGACCGGAGGGGGGGCAAGTGGTACAAGGAGTGAGACCGGAGGGGGGGCAAGTGGTACAAGGAGTGATACCGGAGGGGGGAGGGGGGGCAAGTGGTACAAGGAGTGAGACTGGAGGGGGGACAAGTGGTACAAGGAGTGAGACTGGAGGGGGGACAAGTGGTACAAGGAGTGAGACCGGAGGGGGGAGGGGGACAAGTGGTACAAGGAGTGAGACCGGATGGGGGAGGGGGACAAGTGGTACAAGGAGTGAGACTGGAGGGGGGAGGGGGGACAAGTGGTACAAGGAGTGAGACCGGAGGGGGGAGGGGGACAAGTGGTACAAGGAGTGAGACCGGAGGGGGGAGGGGGACAAGTGGTACAAGGAGTGATACCGGAGGGGGGAGGGGGACAAGTGGTACAAGGAGTGAGACTGGAGGGGGGAGGGGGACAAGTGGTACAAGGAGTGATACCAGAGGGGGGAGGGGGACAAGTGGTACAAGGAGTGAGACTGGAGGGGGGAGGGGGGAGGGGGGCAAGTGGTACAAGGAGTGAGACTGGAGGGGGGAGGGGGGGAAAGTGGTACAAGGAGTGAGACTGGAGGGGGGACAAGTGGTACAAGGAGTGAGACTGGAGGGGGGAGGGGGGACAAGTGGTACAAGGAGTGAGACCAGAGGGGGGAGGGGGGGCAAGTGGTACAAGGAGTGAGACCAGAGGGGGGAGGGGGGCAAGTGGTAAAAGGAGTGAGACCAGAGGGGGGAGGGGGGACAAGTGGTACAAGGAGTGAGACTGGAGGGGGGAGGGGGGCAAGTGGTACAAGGAGTGAGACTGGAGGGGGGAGGGGGGCAAGTGGTACAAGGAGTGAGACCAGAGGGGGGAGGGGGGGCAAGTGGTACAAGGAGTGAGACCAGAGGGGGGAGGGGGGCAAGTGGTAAAAGGAGTGAGACCAGCATTTGAAGATTTAACACAAGTGGTCTTTCCTGATCAGGATCTTCTGGCCAAGTCAGCCAGTCTGATCTCATTAACCCATCCAGGGATTAAGGTATGTAGCAATAGAGGAATGAAGTAATGGCGTGGCAGGGGTGGTTCTCATATTTAGATGGTTCCCACCAGATACCCCCTCATCATGGTTCCCACCAGACACCCCCTCATCATGGTTCCCACCAGACACCCCCTCATCATGGTTCCCACCAGACACCCCCTCATCATGGTTCCCACCTGATACCCCCTCATCATGGTTCCCACCAGACACCCCCTCATCATGGTTCCCACCAGACACCCCCTCATCATGGTTCCCACCAGATACCCCCTCATCATGGTTCCCACCAGATACCCCCTCATCATGGTTCCCACCAGACACCCCCTCATCATGGTTCCCACCAGATACCCCCTCATCATGGTTCCCACCAGACACCCCCTCATCATGGTTCCCACCTGATACCCCCTCATCATGGTTCCCACCAGACACCCCCTCATCATGGTTCCCACCAGATACCCCCTCATCATGGTTCCCACCAGACACCCCCTCATCATGGTTCCCACCAGATACCCCCTCATCATGGTTCCCACCAGACACCCCCTCATCATGGTTCCCACCAGACACCCCCTCATCATGGTTCCCACCAGATACCCCCTCATCATGGTTCCCACCAGATACCCCCTCATCATGGTTCCCACCAGATACCCCCTCATCATGGTTCCCACCAGACACCCCCTCATCATGGTTCCCACCAGACACCCCCTCATCATGGTTCCCACCAGACACCCCCTCATCATGGTTCCCACCTGATACCCCCTCATCATGGTTCCCACCAGACACCCCCTCATCATGGTTCCCACCAGACACCCCCTCATCATGGTTCCCACCAGACACCCCCTCATCATGGTTCCCACCAGACACCCCCTCATCATGGTTCCCACCAGATACCCCCTCATCATGGTTCCCACCAGATACCCCCTCATCATGGTTCCCACCAGATACCCCCTCATCATGGTTCCCACCAGATACCCCCTCATCATGGTTCCCACCAGACACCCCCTCATCATGGTTCCCACCAGATACCCCCTCATCATGGTTCCCACCAGACACCCCCTCATCATGGTTCCCACCAGACACCCCCTCATCATGGTTCCCACCAGACACCCCCTCATCATGGTTCCCACCAGATACCCCCTCATCATGGTTCCCACCAGATACCCCCTCATCATGGTTCCCACCAGACACCCCCTCATCATGGTTCCCACCAGATACCCCCTCATCATGGTTCCCACCAGACACCCCCTCATCATGGTTCCCACCAGATACCCCCTCATCATGGTTCCCACCAGACACCCCCTCATCATGGTTCCCACCAGATACCCCCTCATCATGGTTCCCACCAGACACCCCCTCATCATGGTTCCCACCAGACACCCCCTCATCATGGTTCCCACCAGATACCCCCTCATCATGGTTCCCACCAGATACCCCCTCATCATGGTTCCCACCAGATACCCCCTCATCATGGTTCCCACCAGATACCCCCTCATCATGGTTCCCACCAGATACCCCCTCATCATGGTTCCCACCAGACACCCCCTCATCATGGTTCCCACCAGACACCCCCTCATCATGGTTCCCACCAGATACCCCCTCATCATGGTTCCCACCAGATACCCCCTCATCATGGTTCCCGTGAATACCATGACTACCCTGAGTCTGTGGCTCCTGCTGTAGATGTTGAGATGTAGAGATGGATTCATGTAGGACACAAGGCTCCTGCTGAGATGGATTCATGTAGGACACAAGGCTCCTGCTGAGATGGATTCATGTAGGACACAAGGCTCCTGCTGAGATGGATTCATGTAGGACACAAGGCTCCTGCTGAGATGGATTCATGTAGGACACAAGGCTCCTGCTAAGATGGATTCATGTAGGACACAAGGCTCCTGCTGAGATGGATTCATGTAGGACACAAGGCTCCTGCTGAGATGGATTCATGTAGGACACAAGGCTCCTGCTGAGATGGATTCATGTAGGACACAAGGCTCCTGCTGAGATGGATTCATGTAGGACACAAGGCTCCTGCTGAGATGGATTCATGTAGGACACAAGGCTCCTGCTGAGATGGATTCATGTAGGACACAAGGCTCCTGCTATAGATGTAGAGATGCACCTCTCATTTTCAGGCTCAATGATCCTCTCTGTCTGAGCTTCCACCTTGTTTGCAAACACTCCCTTTTCCTGCTCCTCCTCCTCCTCCAACACACCCTTCTCCTCCTCCACCTTCTCCTCCTCCTCCAACACACCCTTCTCCTCCTCCACCTTCTCCTCCTCCAACACACCCTTCTCCTCCTCCACCTTCTCCTCCTCCTCCAACACAACCTTCTCCTCCTCCTCCAACACATCCTGCTCCTCCACCTCCTCCTCCAACACACCCTTCTCCTCCTCCACCTTCTCCTCCTCCTCCACCTTCTCCTCCTCCTCCAACACACCCTTCTCCTCCTCCACCTTCTCCTCCTCCAACACACCCTTCTCCTCCTCCACCTTCTCCTCCTCTTCCAACACATCCTGCTCCTCCACCTTCTCCTCCTCCTCCAACACAACCTTCTCCTCCTCCTCCAACACATCCTGCTCCTCCACCTCCTCCTCCAACACACCCTTCTCCTCCTCCACCTTCTCCTCCAACACACCCTTCTCCTCCTCCACCTTCTCCTCCTCCTCCACCTTCTCCTCCTCCTCCAACACACCCTTCTCCTCCTCCACCTTCTCCTCCTCCAACACACCCTTCTCCTCCTCCACCTTCTCCTCCTCCTCTAACACACCCTTCTCCTCCTCCACCTTCTCCTCCTCCTCCAACACATCCTGCTCCTCCACCTTCTTTTCATCCTCCTCCTCCTCATCCTCCAACACACCCTCCTCCACCTTCTCCTCATCCTCCAACACAACCTCCACCTCCACATCATTCTCCAACACACCCTCCTCCTCCACCTTCTTCTCCTCCACCTCCTTCAACACACCCTCCACCTCTTCCTCCAACACACTAGCAGAAACTCTAAGTTCGAGAGGGGAGGGGAGGAGAGAACAGGAGAGGAAGCAGATCTTATTCTGTCAGCCTTATCAGCTCAGAACATATTGAAGGACTGAAGACTAGTCAGAAAGCTGTCTCAGTAGGAATTAACCATCTGCCTCCACTGATCACAGAACTGAGGCCAGTCCTGTTACACCAGGAGACAATGAGTAAGAACAAAACACTGATGGAACAAGAGAAAAAGAGAAGGAGAAAGAGGAGGGGAAATAAAGAAAATAGGGAAGAAGAGAGATAGAGAGAAAGAGCTAGAGAGAAAGAGATAGAGAGAGAGAGAAAGGGGACAGAAAAGAAGATAAGTAAAGAGAGAGACGGTAGGGAGGGTGAGAGTGATGGAACAGCTGTAACTGTATTCCTATAGGTGATGAAATTGAAGTCAGCCCGATGGGAGTTCTGAGACTTGAAAGAGTAAAATTACTTTCCTTCCATATGGAGACTAAAATCAGAAATAGGGGGGTGGGGTAGAGAGGAGAGAGAGGGAGGAGATTAAGAGGAGAGAGAAAGGAGGAGAGGGAGAGAGAGAAAATGAGGCTGGAGAAGAGAGAAGGATGGCTAGAGAGAAAGAGGAGAGGAATACAGAGTTGGAGTGGAGAGAGAAAACGAGACAGGCGAGGAGGAGAAATAGAGGAGAGGATGAAAGAGGAGAGGAAGAAACATACAGGAGATAGAGGATGAAAGCTAGAGGGGGAGATGAGGAGATATAGAGAAGCAGAGAAGAGGAGAGAGCGGGGCCCGTGGCAGTTGATCCACAGCTCCAGCAGTTTCTCTCCCCAGTGTCCATCGTTAGTTTCTCTCTTGCTCCGTCAGCCCACGCCTGCTGCTGCTCCATCATCTCTGCATTCCACTGCACCCTCCCCATCCTCTCTCCTCCCTCATCCTCCTCACTCCTCCTACACCCATCACTCCCTCCTCCTTCCTCCCTCCCCCTTCTCTCTCCTCCTCCTCCCTCCCCCCTCCACCTCCACCCTCCCCCTCTTCCCTCCTCCTACATCCATCACTCCCTACCTCCCTCCATCCTCCCACCTCTCCATTTTTCAATCCCATTCTCCCTCGCTTCCTTATTCCCCCTCTCCATCTTTCTACATCCATCCCCATCCGACACACACACCCAACATCAGTGCAGACTGCAGTCCCCTGTAGGACAGTGATTCCAGGGCTCCCTGGTATCCTTGATCTTCTGCAGAGGAGAATCTCAGGTCGTTGTTCGTAGCTCCCTGCATGTTGCCATGGTCAAGCCATATGGGTAGGAGGTACTGTTTATAAACAAAGAACTCAGAGTCAGGTGGCTTAGCGGTTAGGGAGGCGGGCTAGTAAACAGAAGGTTGCAGGTTTGATTCCCGGCCCTGCGAAATGGCGTTGTGTCCCTGGGCAAGGCACCTCACCCTACTTACCTCGGAATGTCCCTGTACTTACTGTAAGTCGCTCTGGATAAGAGTGTCTGCTAAATGTAATGTAACTCTTTTATGAGGTATATATTTTTTACTGCTTTTAAATATGAAAGAGGATCATGTGTGATGACAGTTGTTGATCCTGAAGGTGAACTGTTTCTGTGTGTAACTGGTTTCCTGTCTGTCTCAGCTGCAGAGCCAAAGGGAGATCCCTAACTCCTTACCTCTTCTCCTCACCCTTGAAGCCAAACCGTGATCCCAGCATTATAACAGTGCAGGATGACAGCTGTGACACAGAAAGAGAACAGGGACTTCAGGGCAGCTAGGAGCTCTTAGTGGGGCTTTGACAACATAGTTCTTCCCCAGTGTTTAGTACACAGCTCCCATCAGCAGAGGGGCTAGGTGTTACTGGTTGTGCATGTGTGTTCAGCCCACCTGGTACACTGTAAAAAAAAATCACGTAAAAAAACAGAGAAAGCACTGGCAGCAAAGTTTCCAGAACGATTCTGTAAAATTACAGTAAATAATCATACCACAAAATTACATGTAATAAGCTGTAAAAATACAGTGCATGGTCTACAGCCAAAATGAATTAAATTACAGTTTAGTACTGTTCTTAAATGTTAATTAAACCGCAGAAAAACAAAAATACTATGTTAAAATACATTTAAAAACAACTAACTTTAAGGTTAATCTCCGTAATTTTAGGGCATTTGTTTGTTGCTACATGAAACATTCCTGTCTATTTACAGTAATTTCTTATGATTTTTTTTTTTTTTTTGTATGACTAAGAAAAATTTTATAAAAACGCAAGAAATACATAAACCCCAAGACAAATGTCTGTAAATTTACGGTATTACTCAGTCAATTTAAAGAATTTATAGATATAAAAATGTTCATTGGACAGTGGAAAAACAAGCTTAGTACATAAAGATAGCTACATTTACGGCCAATCAATGTAAATGTAGGCTTTCTAGTAGTTAATTTATGAAAATGCCCTGTGTACCAACAGTGATTCCCTGTAGAATTGTGGTTGTGCCAACTAAAAAAAACTACAACAATGTATAAATACTGAATATGTACTTTTAATCAAAAAGGAATGTCAGCACATTTACAGTATTAATCAGTCAATTTAAAGAAATTATAGATATAAAAATGTTAATTGGACAGTGGAAAAACAAGCATACTTAAAAAACAGCTACATTTACAGCCAATCAATATAAATTTAGGCTATCTAGTGGTTAATTCATGAAAATTGGTCCAGCATTGAGCAAGATTGCTGTGAACCGGGCTGCAACGTTATATAGGGCAACTGCATGGTCAGTTAGTGTCACTAAAAGTTCTGTTTTTGCAGCTGACAGGCTCATATTATTAAGTGTCTGATGCTGAGGCTCCATGATGATCTTTTGAAATGCCTCAAAGGTGTAGCGGAGCTTTGTAGGGTGCTGCATGTTCAAGGCATAAGAGCCCAAACAACATTGCAGAAGCAAGTGCTACATTCTCAAGATCTTGAAGCACCATCACACCTTCGAGGACTATCCTGACATCAGAGGGTTCACTGCTGGCAGTGTCTTTCACAACATAGATCCCCACTGTCGTTCTCTCCATGGCACTGAGGAAATCGGTCTCAGCCATTTCCTGGTCAAAAGAAAAGATACAATTCTTTAATGATATGTTCAGCATCTTTTCACTTGGCTTGAAAACAACCGGTTAATAATTTCTACCTTCCATTAAGGACAAACCATATCCGAAAATAGTAAAAAAAAAAAAAACGTAAATAGATCCGATGCCCCACTGTTTATGACCTCCGACCCAGGCAAAGCCGCTGCAGGATGAAAGGTAATGTTTTCTCTTAAATTTTTTCAATTCAATTTATTTGATCAAGAGGGACAGTGTACATTCATGAACATTAAAATGTAAATGCACCCAATTATATCCAAAAGGCTAGTTTCCATTGGCAGTCTTCCTTCTGTGTTTGAATGTCGGTCTGTATGTGTGTGAACAGGATTACGAAAAACTACCATCCCGATTTGTATGAAACTTGGTGAAGGGGTATGGGACAACATAATTCTGACCATGATTCGTCATTAGGCTCCTTAACGATCAGTGCAAAAGAGCTGCAGTTCCTGTGCAGAGACAGGAGAACCGAGCAGAACAACCATCTCTCCACCTCTCCATCGCAGCCATAGCCCACCTGAGAGGTCACGACAGTTAGCCAGACTCGTTAGATCAGAGAGGTATATTAACATCGCATCGTTTGAGTATCGTAAAAGTCGAGACTTCAGGACCCCGGGTTCTGGACTGGATGGAATGCTACAGAGATAGCGTTCTGTCAGAGTCTCCCATGTATGCACAGGAACACTGAAGCAATGTAAGTGTCTCTTTTTAGTACAGGTTTACTGTGCAACACTAGTTCACTCCCATGTTAAAACGTTGCTAAAACTCATGATTACCGAGATCAGATTGTTTTTCATCGCCGTAGGTTTTGTGTTTTGAAATACATGCAAGTGAATGTCTGTGACAGAAAGAACCTCCATCAACGGTCTTGACATAAACAGTCCACACAACAATAATGGCAATTGCAATTTCATGTAGTACTCACCACAAAAACTTGGGCCCACGGTTACAGAGCTGACTCCAGGTGACAATGTAGTGTGAGAAAATGTAAATCTGCAGCAACAGAAAAACACAAGTATCATGCAAGCAATTTCTCCCGTGTGAGTGTTTGAATGTCGGTTTGTTTGTGTGTGAACAGGATTAAGCAAAAACTACCAGCCCGATTTGTATGAAACTTGGTGAAGGGGTGTAGCATGGGACAACATAATTCTGACCATGATTCGTCATTAGGCTCCTTAACGATCACTGCAGTTCCTGTGCAGAGACAGGAGAACTTAGCAGAACAACCATCTCTCCATCATAGCCAAATCCCACCTGAGAGGTCACGACAGCTAGTCAGACTCGTTAGATCAGAGAGGTATATTAACATCGCATCGTTTGAGTATCGTAAAAGTCGAGACTTCAGGACCCCGGGTTCTGGACTGGATGGAATGCTACAGAGATAGCGTTCTGTCAGAGTCTCCCATGTATGCACAGGAACACTGAAGCAATGTAAGTGTCTCTTTTTAGTACAGGTTTACTGTGCAACACTAGTTCACTCCCATGTTAAAACGTTGCTAAAACTCATGATTACCGAGATCAGATTGTTTTTCATCGCCTTAGGTTTTGTGTTTTGAAATACATGCAAGTGAATGTCTGTGACAGAAAGAACCTCCATCAACGGTCTTGACATAAACAGTCCACACAACAATAATGGCAATTGCAATTTCATGTAATACTCACCACAAAAACTTTTGGGGCCACGGTTACAGAGCTGACTCCAGGTGACAATGTAGAGTGTGAGAAAATGTAAATCTGCAGCAACAGAAAAACACGAGGGCTTCACTTAACCAAACTTAAGTTAGCCTACACAATTCCCCTAACTCAACATTACTCAACAAAACACTCCTATTTAGACAGTTCTCTGTACAGCGGCACTTTGCCAGCTCCACAATTAATTATCTAATGAATTAACATGCTTTTATCAACTATGTACAACACTAACATTGAACAAGTGCCTTCGTTTTTCATAAAATATTTCCTACCGACCTAGCTAGCTAGCAGCTAACATTATACTGAGGTAAGAGGAAAAAAATAAAATCAACATAACGTTATAGTAGAGATGGTCTACAAAGCCACACATTAGTCATGCAGGTCATAACGTTAACCGAATTTTAGGATTGCAAATGGCAGATTTAATTAACTGACATTAGATAGCTAACGCTAGCTGAGCTCTATAACCCCTGAGCTAGCTAATAGTCACTCTAAATAGCTAATGCTAACGTCAGCTAGCAATTTGCCTTCAGTTTGGTAAAAGTCCATTCCGTTTTGACAAAAAAAGGTTGTGAAAAACATATAACGCACTATATCAGCTTAACATTAACGTTACCTCTGAATCTCTTTGTCTCTTCTTCAGTCAGTATAATTCCTGAATCCTATAACTTCTGGAGCAGCTGAAACCTCCATTCTTCTCCGGTTTTCGCGCCATGTGCGGCAGTGACAGTTGGGAGAAGCAAAGTGCTACTGCTACAACCACTGCGCATGTGTGAACCTTCCTCATTCAAAAATCAACATTCAATGTTGTCTCCGAGATAAATATTTGTACTGTCCAATTCATTGTTGATTTCACAGAGTTTTCTGTTTACTAGCATTAATAACAATAGACTTACTGTTTCTAATCTCCTAGGAAATTCCTTGACAGCCCTGAGGCAGTAGTCATCCCATCTCCCAACATAAATTTGGTCACACCATGGGTCACACACTGACATCTTTCTTATTGCATTTGTACCCCTATATGTTCGAAAAAAATGTACATCTTTCCAAACCAAGCACAAGTCATATCATACATTTCTGTGTTGGTTACAGGGTAAATTTGTGCAACAAATAAGTTACTTTTTTATAAACTGGGGCTTTATCCCATGACTTGTCCAGATCATATGCTGGACTAAAAGGTTGGTGCCAAAGTGAAAGGTTTTACTCAGAATGCATTTTATAGTGGCCCCAATCGCAGAGTTACTTTATGCATAATTTTGTGGAAATGACCAGAAAACTGACATTAGGCCTATTTGCGTTACAAATCCTACCGGCCAACACAATGGTAAAGTATTAGAAAACTAGAATAATGTTCTTAGTGTTTTGGACACTGTGCATTTTTGGATATGTGTTAGCAAGATAACCTACCACTATCAGTAGTTAAAATAACCTGGTGACCTTGTGTAGCCAGAACAACCAAGAGCTAATGCTCTTAAGACAGTGGAGATGTTTGTGGACTACTAAGAATACAGCCCCAGTAAACCCTGTGGAGTCCTTCCGCTTCCTGGGCACTATCCTCTCCCAGGACCTCAAGTGGGAACTGAACATCAGCTCCCTCACCAAGAAAGCACAACAGAGGATTTACTTCATGCAGCAGCTGAAGAAATTAAACTTGCCAAAGACAACTATGGTGCATTCTACACAGCCATCATTGAGTCCATCCTCACCTCTTCCATCACTGATCTGTTATGATCAGATCATCCATCGGATGATACGCTGCAGTCTGCTCTTGTCCTTGGCAGTGGCAGCAGCGTATCATCTGCACTGCTGAGAAGGTGATCGGCTGCAATATGCCTACCCTCAAGGACCTGCACACCTCGAGGACCCTGAGGCGAGCGAGGAAGATTGTGGCCGACCCCTCCCACCCTGGACACACAGAAGACTGCGGTCCATCAAGACCAAAACCTCACGTCATAAGAACAGTTTCTTTCCTTACTTACAATAGGTGCTTACATTTACAGTTAAACAATTCTAAGTAAACAAGTACAACTCAACTATATATTGTACTAAAACATAATAAAGTTCTGTTTAATGGGCAATGATGAATAGAACTTGTATCCACCATCCATTCTTGTGAAGACAAATACACCTCAACCATGTCTCAATAAATGTATGTTCTCTATCTCCAAGGAGGATAATGTGCATGGTAGCATCGGTTTGTCTAGAAGAGATCCAGAAGTCAAGAGCCCCAGAGTCCCCTGAAGTTCATGAAGGTCACAGACTCATAGAAAGACAGTTGGCTATTGACTATTATGTTGGCATTTTTTTTGTTTTAGAGCTGTTAACACAGTAATTAACAGACCATTGTCTGTTTTAAAAATTTCAACACAGCACTTTTGATACTGGCCCAATGTTTTTGTAATATGGAATAAAAGGTGTTACATAAAGTTTAGACTCTTGACTATTTTTTTTAAACGTGAGGCAGGCTTGGTGACAATACATGCATTGAAGTCATTAAAGAGGCACTGGACCATATAGATATTTCTGTCCTGCCAGGGGAAGCATGGGTGCATCCTTTCTGCTGTTTATTCCCAATAATAAATTACTTTTGTGTCTGTACAAATACTACTAATTAGTTTAAAAAACATAAAATCACAATTTTAAAGAAAACCCAATGACCAACGATTTCTGTAATTTCACATGCATTTCTTCATTATTATTAACCTGAAAAAATCAGTTAAATATTACCTCCCATTTAATGTAAAATTACATTTGAATCTGTACAATTACAATGAATTGTCATTAAATAAACATCATATTCATGTTATCTTAAATTAAGGTAAAATGCCTGTGATTTTAAGGGTGTAACATTTATTTGACATCAAATATTGGTAAATCCGCAGGCATATCATTGTTTTATGGAAAAAGAGGAAATATCTGTAAAAAATACAGTGCATTTCATGGTAAAAAAAACGGTTATTTTTTACAGTGTACATCACTCCACTTCTACTACCCAAGAACATTACCCTATTCAGAGTTAAGGTTTTCTTGCTTAAAGATGCATGCATGGCTTGAATTCAGATGCCTTACTTTTGTCCTTGCATATTATGAAAACAATTGTATTACTATAGATACTAGATTATTTTAAATGTATTACAGATTCTATAGAGCCTGTGCATTGTACAACACACATAGCATTTAGCAAAATCTCCATTAAATGCAATGCAGAATGCATGTGGGAAATTACGTGTGTTTGTGTGTATGTTTGTGTATGAAGGCTGTCATCGACCCACAGCTCATTGTTCTGGAGCTGGAGGAGCAGAGCAAGCACTAGCCTGAGGCTGCTCTCATGCTTTTGTCCTTGCATATTATGAAAACAATTGTATTACTATAGATACTAGATTATTTTAAATGTATTACAGATTCTATAGAGCCTGTGCATTGTACAACACACATAGCATTTAGCAAAATCTCCATTAAATGCAATGCAGAATGCATGTGGGAAATTACATGTGTTTGTGTGTATGTTTGTGTATGAAGGCTGTCATCGACCCACAGCTCATTGTTCTGGAGCTGGAGGAGCAGAGCAAGCACTAGCCTGAGGCTGTTCTCATGTTCTCATGCTCTCATGCTCTCATGTTCTCATGCTCTCATGTTCTCATGGCCAAGGGATCTGATGGACCTGCCTGCCGACCGCGCTCGATGTTTGTGTGCCATGTGTATTTATTATGGCCACAAACACATTGTGTAAAGGAATTGCAATGCGACGAAAACACACTGTGGTAAGAACCTGGTGGTCTGGATGGTAGCTAGGCATAACCCTGGGGTCTGAATGCTAACCCTGGGGTCTGGATGCTAGCTAGTGCTAACCCTGGAGTCTGAATGCTAGCTAACCCAGGGGTCTAGATGCTAGCTAGCGCTAACACTGTGGTCTGGATGCTAGCTAACTCTGTGGTCTAAATGCTAGCAAACCCTGTGGTCTAGATGCTATTAAGTGCTAACCCTGTAGTCTGGATGCTAACTAGTGCTAACACTCTGGTCTGGATTCTAGCTAACTCTGTGGTGTAGATGCTAGCTAAACCTGTGGTCTAGATGCTAGCTAACCCTGTGGTGTAGGTGCTAGCTAGCACTAACCCTGTAGTCTGGATTAGAAGATCCTCATCTGCGTCTCTGTGGTTAGGGTTAGCTACCAGGGTTACAGTGGTTAGCTATCTGGTCATGTCTGTTATAAAGCACCATCATCATCATTCTGGTACCCCTGACCCCTGAGCCCCACCCTGACCCCACACTGACCCCTGAGCCCCATCCTGACCCCACACTGATCCCACTCTGACCCCTGAGCCCCACACTGACCCCTGAGCCCCACACTGACCCCTGAGCCCCACACTGACCCCACCCTGACCCCTGAGCCCACCTTGACCCCTGCCCTGACCCCCTTCCTGACCCGACCCTAATCCCACCCTGACCTCACCCTGACCCCACCGTGACCCCACCTTAACCCTGAGCCCCATACTGCCTGCATCATGATATTCCCTTGATTTAATGTATGCAAATAAATTCTGGTTGCAAATTGCACATTTATACCAATGATTGTACTTTTATATTTATGTAATTAAAATTAAAACCTATTTAAACACTGAGGAGTAACATTATAGACTGCTGTGGTTATTCTCATGTCTGCTTCTCTGGGTTAAAGAGACCATCCAAATCAAATCTAACAGTTAAACGGTTGACACATATTTTCTGACATTGTAACTCCATAGTTTCTGTTATTTAAAGCTGGCATAGTAGGCCGCAAGGTGAACCACAAAAAGTCTTTTAGAAAATGATTCCCGCTCCACAGTCTGGCATCTACACAATCTTTAGCTCATAAAAAAGAACGAGTCGTGCTAAGCTACCAAAAAAAAGCTTGTCGCTTAAATTCCAGTCGATTGTCGATGCGTCTATGTTTTATGTAGAACTAGATTCTTCAGAGCATCATAGGATTTTGGTGGCACGGTTCGACACGTGATCGTTCTACACCAATAAGGTAACTGCTTTTTGTCAACATGGATGGATATGGTTGGCAAATAGAGGATGGGACCTTGCACGTCACCTGGATGACCAGAAATTCGGCCCCTGACAGTGTTTTGCATTATGATACACTGCGGCTGCAGAAGTGCCTGTGAGACAGGCAGATGTTCCTGTTTTTCTGCAGGACTGTCTTGCACAGACTTATGTCGTTGTTGTAACATTCAATTCATTCATTCTTCCACAAATGAAAACAACCAAGGCCGTAGCCATGGAGTCAACATTGGGGGGGACGAATTAATTTTTAAAATAAGAATTTCGGACAGTGTGCGTGGTTGCCTGTCGTAGAGTAGAACATTTATATTTTTATATCAATATATTGGGGGGGACATTTTGACCAGATTTGGGATGTCCCCCCCCCCCCCCCCCCCCCATATATTATGATTACGGCCTTGAAAACAACACTGATCAACCATAAAAACAATCTTTATGAAAAATATGAAATATTATATATAAAACTGTACAAAACAGAATAAGGAATAACAGATTAAGGACACTCAGTCCTCACTGTCAGTGTCAGGACAGTTATCTTCCAGTTCCTCATTTTCTTTTGTGTTGGCACAATTACAACAACGACATAAGTCGAGGGGGACAACATGTGTGTGTGATAGATGGTGTGACCCATCTGTACTCTACGTTAAACGCTATGATCCTTTACAATGCATAGTAGCTAAGGGCATATGCCCTACCCTAAATCAACTCCTGTTTCAGTCCTAAAGACCTGCATCCTTGGTACTCTGAACCATCTGAAAGGATTGGTCCAAAACTAAGCAGGCAACAGTAGGAAATTTAGACTATCACTTAAACTTGTCTCTCCTGCAAAGGACTGGATCTAGATTTGGGATTGAGCAAGACTGAGCACTTCATGCCAAAACTGATTTCAGCACGTTTCTCCTTTGCTGCACAGGACAGGCTTAGAATGTTTGCCTTTGACGTGTGTTGGTGGTCATAGTTTATGTACAGTTTGAGTATAGAGAAAGAGCCTCCATTCTGTTTTCACAGTGGTTTTTAAAGAAGCCCTTTGTTAGTGCTAAATGCAACAACACGTTATGTCACTGTTATTGTCAAGAGTTTAATAAATTGTACTTTAGGGTTGTAACAGGGTAGACCTAGCTGTAAAACCAGCCTGGTGGGATAATTACTTGTATGTGAGCAGGCCTGTACAATAGCAAAGGGTTTACAATAAAGGTGATGGAGAAGGTGTGTAGAACACAGACAGTCAGTGCAAAAATAAAGACAGTTTTTATTATTTAGAATTTTATTATTACTACAGATTTCTAGCGGTATAAGTGAGTCAAAGACGGTCTTAATCTGTTAATATTTCATCTAACTGGCTGGAAGGTTGGTCCCTTCTGAGATGGCGCTAAGCATAGCCTACACTTAAACGAACGTCATAAGTCTGTGCAACACAGTCCTGCAGAAAAAACATAAACATCTGCCTGTCTCACAGGCACTTTTGCAGCCGCAGTGTATCACATGCACTCTAAAGAAAATTATAGTGGCTCAACTTAAAAAAATTAAGGTAACAATTTGCATGGACTTTTTTAAGTAGTTCCAACTCAGCCATTATTGAGTAAATTCTGTGATTCTTTTATAGTCAGACTAACTCAATTATTTAAGTACAAACAACATGACTAACAAACTTAAAGTAAATCTACTTACATTTCCTGAAAATGTTTAGGTAATATTAAGTTCTCAAATTATTTAATTTAGGCCATTTTAACTTATTTAATTTGCTTCCATTCTACTCAGAAATGTCCATGCAAATTGTTACCTTAACTTTGTGTTAGTAACTTAATTCATTTTAGCCAGAATAAAATACACATAGCAATTCCTTTTTTATGATCAAACATTTTATTGTAACAGCAAAGTAAATTCATAAATTATATTATTATAGTGTTATTTTATAACTTATAAACAAAATAAACATGCCTGCTTAGACAATCCCCTGAATCCAGTGCTTCATTCTCTGTGCATGTTAAAGAATTAAAAAAAAAACACACCATATACCATGTGAAAAGGAATACATAAATTAAATGTTGCTGATGTTGGAAAAAGAAATTAAAATGGCTATATGTATTCTACATGGCGAATATAGAGGCATGTTTTCCAAGGGACTTGGCATTGTAAGTAGGTGTAAGTGCCAACTATCAACAGTACAGGTGCTGTTTCTTGCACAACAAAACATAACAGTGCAACATATCCTGTTGAATTTGAGGACAGTCTAATTCTTCACATTTTAGCACAGCAGTTTACTTTTGAAAGATATTACCTTTGGACTGGCTTTCAGCCCATCCAGCTCAAGGAATATCTTTTGAAATACCTCAAAAGTATTTTTCAGTTCTTTTGGGTAGCTGAGGTTGAGTCTGTACATCAGCCCCATTAGCAAGGCACAGGCTCTGGGTACGTCCAGGTCTTGCAGGACTTCTGTTCCCTCAATGAAGATCCTCGCGCTGGTTGGATCAGACATGGTGGCACCTCTGGATATGACAATCTTCATCACTTCATTGACAATATCCCCACCATCCTAGCATAAGTAGGTCAGAATCAATGTCAGTGTTTTAGTCATCATATTTAAAATCAAGAGTAACACAAAGTACAGTGTGTCTGAACTTTAGTGTGAGTTACCTACCAACTGCTCTTTGAAGAGTTCCTCCTCATTTTCTCTGAGATACACCATTAAGCCACGGATAGCAACCTCTCTCCTTTTTTCCACAGAGTCATCCTGTGAATAAGAAAAAAAATATGCTAAACTGCTCCTCTATGAATTTGGGCATTTAATAATTACATCCCTTGGAAAAAAGACCAAAGAATGTGTGAAATTGTGTTTCTGTCAAATTTCTCAAAAAGTCCAATATTCACTCTCCAGTGAAAGTGAACCAACACAACATCACCCATACCAAAATATGTTTAATTCAAGATTAATTAACCCAATATAACCTACAAAAAACAACGCTCTTCACAAGATAACTAGCAAATTGGTAAGTTCACTACTTTGTATTCAATTGTATAGCATGTAAAGAAAAATTTATAATAGAACATTGAAAAACGTAACAAAAAAACGGACAAAAGTGACAAAAACATCTGGGAAAAACGTCAGGAAAAGTGACAAAAACAGCTTTAAAAAAACGTCACAAAAGCGCAGAAAACTATTGACAGATACTTCGAAAAAAGTGACAAGTGTCAAAAAAGACGACCAAAACGTATTGATTTATTTTACATTTTGACCCACAAAAAGTTGCGGGTCGATGGGGAAGACAACACAAGGGTTAAAACTAAGAAATCTGCTTGCAAAAACCTGCACAGAAATTGGCTTTTTTCTTACTCCATGCTTTTTCAGAATGCAAACATTAATGGCAGTTCAGTGCCAACATCGTTAACCCTTGTGTTATCTTCGGGTCATTCAGACCCATCAGTCATTGTGACCCACCGTCATATTGCGACAACTTTACCGCATACAAAAACAAAGTGAAGCATTATCTTTTAACCGTTGGTCTTTCTGAGACCCCCCACATTGCAAAGGTTAAAAGAAAATTATTTTTATTTGTTTTTGTATTGGGTAAAATTGGGTAAACACAACGATGGTTCGTTATGAACCTTTGGGTCATGTGACCCGAAGGCAGCACAAGGGTTAAGCTACCACTGCAAACAAAAGACACAAAAGACTGCTCTGAAGCACCCTAAGCATCTGAAGCAAGAGCACGTGCTCTTAAGACCCTAGCTAGCTAAAAGTATGCTAACTCAACAGTTGGTGAATTAGCTTAGGACAAGCTACAACTGAAATTTTACCGTGTGAAACACGGAAAAAAAATGGAAAACACAAATTCTGTATACCGGTACTGATACAGTTAGTACGTTGCAAATGAAACAAAGAAAGATACTCACCAAGACGCTTTTCTTGCAAACTCCCGTTTCTCCCGCTCGTATTTTGTCTTGTAGAAGGCGTGGTCAAGCAGCAAAACATGTCCGGGCAAGTTCAGTACTGAACTAAGCTTTTGAAAGACGCTCAGTAGAATGACAAGTAGCACTAACTCAATCCTTTTCTATTGTTAAGAAAAGGTAAAAGTGTTTGTTCATAATCGATATATATTTAAGTTAAAACACTTTTCATTATTTTAATTTTGATCTACTTCTTAAAATAAGTTATCAACTTACTAAAACATGTATATGTAACAAATTAAATTTTTTATGCTGTAAAAGCTCATGATTTTAAGCTTTACTTACTGATCCCATGAATTATTTTTTAGAGTGTGCAAAACACTGTCAGGGGCCGAATTTCTGGTCATCCAGGTGACGTGCAAGGTCCCATCCTCTATTTGCCAACCATATCCATCCATGTGGACAAAAAGCAGCTACCTTATTGGTGTAGAACGATCATGTGTCGAACCATGCCACCAAAATCCTATTACGCTCTGAAGAATCTAGTTCTGCATAAAACATAGACGCATCGACAATCGACTGGAATTTCAGCGACAAACTTTTTTTGGTTGCTTAGCATGACTCGTTCTTTTTTATGAGCTAAAGATTGTGTAGATGCCAGACTGTGGAGCGGGATGAAACAATAACAGGGTTCAATTTACGGTCTATAGGAAAGTTTTGCAAAGCTAGCTATTTTAGCTTCTATTCCAAACGATTCAAACCCTAATATCCCATCCCCTCCCTTCAAAGGCACTCCCACAAAACACATGAACGCGCTGCTGTCATGGAAATTTTGGAATACAGTTATAATGTGTGTGTTTCATATATGAGGAATGTGTTTTAACGGAAGTCTAAAGTTGATTAAGAGTCAACTCCATTTGGTAGAGATGCCATTTGCAGTTTTATAACTAGGAGACGGGAAGTCTGGGTGACCTGAGAGAGTTCTTGTCACCTGGGGAGGAAGAGACAGTTGGTCTGGAGACAATGTGAATTCAACTGTATTGTTATTGTGATCTGCTGCTCTGACCCTTCCTGTAGACTTGTTTGAAGTGGCCCACACAAAGGACAGTTGACCATTTGACTGGTGAACCCCTGTGGTTTTACTATCTACTGGTTTGGGGAGAGAGGCCACAATAAAGAACCGTGGGAACTTGATATGAAGTCACTGTCACTGAGCAGTGCTGACCAATCACAGAGTTCAGAATAACCATTTGATCTAAAGTTTATATAAGGCAGGGTTTTGGGGTTGTTCTGGATCACTCTGGCGAACGACCTGTGGCTAGCACCTCCTTCGTTATGACTGATCACAAAGTACTTTGTTAAATCATGATCTGTATAAGAAAAATAAATTTATTGTAACCGCCATCTCTTGACTATTCAAATCTACACAGTGCCGCTTGAATTTCTGTTATTACAGCTGCCTGACTACAGAACTGCTGGGAGACCAGACTAGTTAGTCCATGAAAGAGAGAGAGAGCTTTTGGGAGAGCAGCATTTTTTCCAAGAATTACCCCATGTCGCATTCACATATAAAAACAAACACACCACTATCATAATGAACACAAACATGGCTAACATTAGTACTCACTACTTTCAAGCTAGCATGTTAGTATTGGGATTTTTTTTTTAATAGGGTTTTAACTGTGAAATCTGGAACTGGATTTATTGCCTGCTCTTTCTCCGCCATTCTTGTGCTGCTAGCTCCTCCTCTCCTCTTCTCTCCTGTCTCCTACTCTCCTGTCTCCTCTCCTCCCCTGTCTCCTCCTCTCTTCTCCTCTCCTGTCTCCTACTCACTTCTCCAGTCTCCTCCTCTCCTCTCCTGTCTCCTCCTCTCCTGTCTCCTACTCACTTCTCCTGTCTCCTCCTCTCCTCTCCTGTCTCCTACTCACTTCTCCTGTCTCCTTATCTCCTCTCCTGTCTCCTCCTCTCCTCCCGTCTCCTCCTCTCCTGTCTCCTACTCACTTTTCCTGTCTCCTCCTCTCCTGTCTCCTCCTCTCCTCTCCTGTCTCCTACTCACTTCTCCTGTCTCCTCCTCTCCTGTCTCCTCCTCTCCTGTCTCCTCCTCTCCTGTCTCCTCCTCTCCTGTCTCCTCCTCACCTGTCTCCTCCTCTCCAGTCTCCTACTCACTTCTCCTGTCTCTTACTCTCTCTCCAGCTCCTCTAACCTCCCAGCCCCCCAGGCCTATCTGTATGACTCACGCAAAGAGTGTGAAGGGGGAACTCCATCATACCCTCCACCCCCTGCCCAGACAGAAAGACCCAGAGTCATGACACTCACATTCTAAATGGAGAAAATATGGAAAGCACTTCCTGGATTTACTGTTTTCTCAAGTCACAGGAGTGAGAGAAGAGGGAAGGGGAGAGGGGAAGGAGGGGTGAGAGAAAAGGAGAATAGAGAGGAAGGAGAGGTAAGAAGAGAGGAGTGTGCAAGGAGGGGTAAGAGAAGATGAGAATAGAGAGGAAGGAGGGGTGAAAAGAGAGCAGTGGGCAAGGAGGGGTAAGAGGAGAGGAGGAGAGGGAAAGGAGGGGTAGGAGGAGAGGAGGGGTGAGAGGTGTTCTGTATTGGTAATACTGGTATCACTCCAGAATAAGGCCATGCCGAGTCAGCGTTGGATTCATTGTATCTTTTCTTCACTCGCTTGCATACAACACAGTATACATACATTTCCCCTGATGCAATGCAGGGTTTTCCTACGGGTGTCAGCGAGGAACATAATACCATGATACATAACAAGAGGAGAGAGGGAAAGGAGGGGTAGGAGAAGAGAAGAGGAGGAGGGGAGGGGAGAGGGAAAGGAGGGGTGAGAGAAGAGGAGGAGAGGAGGGGAGGGGAGAGGGAAAGGGGGGGTAGGAGAAGAGGAGGGGAGAGGGAAAGGATGGGTAGGAGAAGAGGAGGAGAGGAGGGGAGAGGGAAAGGAGGGGTAGGAGAAGAGAATGAGAAACAGTTATTGATCGCACAATTTGACACGTGTGCTGGGAGCGGTGACACCAGAACCCACACACACGAGCAGGAGTAGACAGCCATGACAGTAACAACAGCCCTGGCATCAAGTGCTCGACCAGGGACGTGGGCAGGAGAGCAATCTGGTCTGAATGGTTTCATACTGGGAGACAGAGAGGTTAGGAGATACTGGGAGAACATGCAAACTCCAGACAGGGATGTCAGGAGATAGCCACCCTGAGCACTTACAGGCCTGGGGACAACATACCCATGGGTGAATAAAACCCAAGACCTTGCTGTGAGATGGCGGTGCAGATCATCATGCCACACAGAGAAGAGAGAGACAGGGAGAGTGAAAGGCACACTAAGTTTCTCACCACCCCCATATCTTTCTGTCTACAGTACCTGTTCACACTCACACTATCTTTCTGTCTACAGTACCTGTTCACACTCACACTATCTTTCTCTCTACAGTACCTGTTCACACTCACACTATCTTTCTGTCTACAGTACCTGTTCACACTATCTTTCTGTCTACAGTACCTGTTCACACTCACTATCTTTCTGTCTACAGTACCTGTTCACACTCACACTATCTTTCTGTCTACAGTACCTGTTCACACTCACACTATCTTTCTGTCTACAGTACCTGTTCACATTCACACTATCTTTCTGTCTACAGTACCTGTTCACATTCACACACACTCTCTTTCTCTCTACCTGTTCAAACACATACAACCACACACACATCAGCTCCTCGCTGGACATTTCCATATAAGATCACAGCTCAGAGTGATGCTCATATTTATACAGTAGCATACACACACACAGTAATAGACACACACACACACACTGACAAACACACATAACAACAGACACACACACACACACAGTGCTGTACCTGCCAGCACTTCTGATGTATCAGATGTGCTGAGTCCACACTTCATAAAGCACAGTGTTTCTATAGCAGCCCAGCGCCCAGGTCTCTGCTCCTTCCACACCATGTCCACATCTTTACCCCTCTCCTCTCTTCTCCTCCTCACCTCTCATTTCCTTTCCTCCCCACCCCACCTCTCCTCCCTATCTTTCATCTCCTCTTACCCCGCCTTCTCCTCTCATCTCCCCACCTCTCCTTTCCTCCTCTCCTCTCCCCACCTATTCTCCCCTCTCATCCCTCCCCACCTCTCCTCTCTTCTCACCCCTCCTTCCCCTCTTCTCTTACCCCCCTCCCTCCTCTCCCTCCTCTATCCTCTGCTCTCCCCACCTCTCCTCTGCTCTCCCCACCTCTCCTCTGCTCCTCCACCGGCTGCAGCAGCAGAAGAGATCACTGAGTAATGGTGATGTCTTCCTCTGCATCCCAGTCTACCTGAACGACTGCTGACAGATGGGTTACAGTGTGTGTGTGTTTATGCATGTGTGTGTGTTTCATCTCCTCTGCAGGGTGAGAGGGGAAACAAGCTTCACAAGATCCTTGTTCCTATTGGAGCCTATCACAGAGTTTAGAATTCATTGCACCCAATCCCTGGGCAGTTGGAACTGGTTCAGAACCAATAAGATCACACAACCAAAACATACAGTAGTCATACACAGTGTGGGCTTGTGTGTGGGTCGAGTTCATTTCTACACAATATGAATATGCAATGATTCTCATCTTGTTGTAATACTGTACAGTTATTACTGTGCAGTTATCACTGTGCTACTGCACAATGAAGGAAGGAGCAGAGGACTGGGAGGATCCCCACCATCATCACCATCACCGTCATCATCATCAGCCTCATCATCAGCCTCATCATCGTCACCATCATCAGCCTCATCATCGTCACCATCATCAGCCTCATCATCGTCACCATCATCAGCCTCATCATCGTCACCATCATCAGCCTCATCATCGTCACCATCATCAGCCTCATCATCGTCACCATCATCAGCCTCATCATCGTCACCATCATCAGCCTCATCATCGTCACCATCATCAGCCTCATCATCATCACCATCTTCACCATCATCATCATCATCACCACCATCACCATCATCGTCACCATCATCAGCCTCATCATCATCACCATCTTCACCATCATCATCATCATCATCATCACCACCATCATCATCATCATCGTCACCATCATCATCACCATCATCACCACCACCATCATCATCATTATCACCATCATCATCATCATCGTCATCATCGTCACCATCATCATCACCACCATCATCATCAACATCGTCTATAAATAGGATATTTGTTTGTTTTTGTAAAACCCAAAATTTGAAATTGCCCGAAATGTCTGCATTACAGAGTTCAAGAAAACCTTGAGCTTTCCTCAAACACAGTAGATGACATTATCTGCAGAATTTTATTATTTCTTGACCCAGGTGGTAAACAAACTACTTGTTCTCCTATCTCTACATTTACATTTAGTAATTAGTCAACCTTCTGATTAATAGCCCGATTCCCTAACCGCTCAGCCACCTGACCCCCCCTACTTCCATACACTCTACATATGAGCAATATGTTTACCAAGAAATGTATGCTTTCTAGTTAACAGTATACAGTGTTTATACAGTATCTGTTATGATTAATTGATTGATTGTTTAATTTTTGAGTCCTGCACAAAACTGCCAAACCCTCTTGGGTTTACAACCCTAACCCCAACCCTCTTGGGTCTACAACCCTAACCCTCTTGGGTTTACAACCCTAACCCTCTTGGGTTTACTACCCTAACCCCAATCCAAACCCTCTTGGGTTTACAACCCTAACCCCAACCCTCTTGGGTCTACAACCCTAACCCTCTTGGGTCTACAACCCTAACCCTCTTGGGTCTACAACCCTAACCCTCTTGGGTTTACAACCCTAACCCTCTTGGGTTTACAACCCTAACCCTCTTGGGTTTACTACCCTAACCCCAATCCAAACCCTCTTGGGTTTACAACCCTAACCCTCTTGGTGTTTACAACCCAAACCCAAGACACCAAAAGTACCGTTGCAGTGGTCAAACATGTCTTCACATTTCATAACAAATCACAAGTTATTTTACAGCTCGGTCTTAAAATTATTGTCGTCCTTTTCTTCCCAAGATCGGAAAATAAAAACGGCAACAAAAATGTATATTTAAATCTTCACTTGAGATTTAAGAATTTCCATTTAATTGCTTCCATTTCAACTGCTTGGTTGTTGTTCAATGGTAGATAAATAATTGTATGATTGATGGGAGTACTTGGTAGCCTGGTCCTAACCAGGCTACCTGGCCTCGCTCCATTGACAAGCGTTGACTTCCTTGTAGGCGGGTACTCTGTTGAAGTTTGAAACTATTGGATCTGCGAAGAGCCACTCTGATCTGCCATAACCAATCGCTAGCGTTCGCCTTAGCCAATTCCTTCACCACTACTGTAACAGAGCTAGCTGCCGTAGCTGGAAAATCAAACTGTTCCCGAACCCCGTGGGGAGGAGGGCCACAACATCATGGCCACAAACAAAACTCAGCTAAACTTGTTCTTGCTCTGGCTTTAGCTTATGGATATTCGGCAGCTTTGCCACAACGGACCGAATGACTTCGCTCGCATCTTTCTCTGCCGCCATTACGGAACTACAACACAAACTAGCGCACGACAGCCACTCCCTCTGTTCGCTGATTGGCCGGTAGAAAATTAACCGGAGACATCTGACTTACTTACCTCATGGCCAGACCTGGTACAGAAGCAAAATCAAAATTGAGCGGAAGTACGTAGGAGGGCAGAGCCAGGCTAAGTACTTGGCACCAATTGTGTCTATTCTATGTACAACATCACCCTCTAGTGGCAAGGGGATGGTGTTAGTATCCTTTTGGAACGTAGAGGGTCAGACTGTAGCTTTTATTCAGGGGAGAAAAGTTGATGAAAGGGTCTGAATTTTACAATTTACCTTTTGTCCATATACATTTCATTCCAGGTATTTACTTGATATTACATACCTGGTGTGTACATGACATTTCACACCTGGTGTGTACATGAAATTTCATACCTGGTATGTATGTTACATTTGATTCATACTCTTACATGCAGTGACAGCTTGCAACGTTCTCGATAGGCATGTCTCCAGTTAGGGTTACGGTTTGGGTTAGACTGCCTCACGCTCTCGAGAGGCATGTCTCATGTTATAAAAGACATGAAACTTACGCCTTCTTTACACCAAACACGGCAAATTGAATGCGTTACGGCGGAAGTCCATTCGTTTCAATAGAAAGCAATTCACACCACTCCGGCAAATCTACCACACTCGGACGGTACGGCAGGTGTGTCGCATCTGTTCAATGCCTTTTAAAATTCAAAACATGATGTCACTGATTTGCTTCCATACATGGTGAGTTAGCTACAGGGCTCTTAAGTCTCATGTGTTCGTCGGACAAGGTTTTTCCGGAAATCTGTGAACTCACTAGATGGATCAACTCCCATCCCTTCTTTCTACAGTATTGACCTTATGTAACGGTGTGAAAACCGTGAAACTCACTCCTCAGGTATGTAGCAGGCCACCCGCGTCAACGAAGAGCTAGCTTTTCTTTGGCGTAGTTGGTAGTGGTTGCGCTTGGCAAGTCGGAGGTCGAGCGTTCGAGCCCAGCGAGTGGCGGACGATACCTTGTTGTAACGGAGCGTGGCTACGTCTGTTACACACTGTCACACTTATGTCGTTGCTCCCCAACATACGTATTCATCCTTGTTTTAATTCTATATCATATTTACATTTATTCATTTAGCAGACGCTTTTATCCAAAGCGTCTTACAAGATAGAGCTTTATCAAAAGTGCATAGGTCAATGATCATAAACAACGAGCCCCAAAAACATTGCGGGTAGCCAAAACATGAAGCATACATTGTGAAAAGCAAATAAGTGCTAATGGGTAGAACCAGAAGAGCATGTAGTTAAACAAATAACAATTAAACAACATGATCCTCGAAAGTGTACCTGGAGGAAAGCAAGCAACAATAATATAATTCACAGCGAGTACAAGTAGTTAAATCAGTTAAAACTAACCAACAAGTGCAACAAGTCCCTCAATAAGTGTCACTGTGTTCCTGGAGGAAATAAACTAACATCTGATCCAACAAATCTTTCTTAAGAACCGTTGTACTCCCGGTACAAGTGCTTCTTTACTCTTTAGCCTTTTCTTGAAGGTGGAGAGACAGTCAGTGTCTCTGATGGAGGTGGGGAGGGGATTCCACCATTGGGGGGCCAGACAGGAGAAGAGCTTGTGTTGGGACCGGGCGCTCTTGAGAGATGGGACCACCAGACGGTTGTCAGAAGAAGACCGTAGGTAGCGGGTGGGGGTGTAAGGCTGGACGACAGACTGGATGTAGTCAGGTCAAGGGCGTAGGTTTGGTCTCAGCTTTGGTAGGGACACTGAACGCCCCCCCCCGCCCCCCAATAAAAAAAACAAAATGATATGTAGGTAATTGGTTTAGGTTTTATGGAGCTGTACTAGGCCTACATCATCTGTACTGGACTTCTGAGCAATGAAATAATTATTTATATTTGGGCATCCCAATTTATAGCACCTTTTTACTACCTACAAGTATAAGTGTGAATGATAACATTCAAGGGTAACATTGTCTAAACATCCCTTAAAAACAGCAATTTAATGCAATCTTCACCAAAATTGACAAATTCAACTTCTCACCTGAACCCCTGATGCTAATTCATCACCAACCTGCTCTACATCTGTATCAGAGTGCTGTTTTTCCTGCACAGTAATTCATCAATTTAATACAGACACTAACCATGCTTAGTTGACTGCTGACATTGGTCGAGATTACAGGGATAGCCATATTACTATCCAAGGGATTATATATCACTTTTAAATTGCTAGCCTGCTGGTACTAGGCTAAACTAGCACGGTCCCATTATGTGGGTAGGTTAGCTTTATCCTTCTGGCTTCAACAAGACCAGCTGCTGCTAACACACTGGTCGAAAGATTGCAGACGCTAGGAATATATTTAATACAAGCAAAAGTTACATGCTCTACTACACTAACAACTTTCAAAACATGTTTCCATTGTAGAATGGGTGGCGATGTAAGGCTAGCAGGTTTGCACTGTGTGGGTAGTTTTCCTACTAGCTAGCTAACCAACAACGACCTTGCTAGCTACTTACTCTCTGGGTGGTGAAAAAACAGACTGAGAGCTGTCAGACTACTGACAGCTCTCTTTCTGCAAGTCAAGATTCACGAAGTGTTTCTGACTGCCACTTCAGCCAATTAAATTACATCATCTTGTCTCGCAGGCTCAAGGGCGCATTGGATAACTTGAAAATGTATTTTTCACTTTTCTGGGCGACGAACAATAATACAAATGAGTTTTGCACATATATTGTGTCATCATCAGGGAGTCAGGTGGCTGAGCGGTGAGGGAATCGGGCTAGTAATCCGAAGGTTGCCAACTGACGTTGTGTCCTTGGGAAAGGCACTTCACCCTACTTGCCTCGGGGGAATGTCCCTGTACTTACTGTAAGTCGCTCTGGATAAGAGCGTCTGCTAAATGACTAAATGTAAATCTTAAAATATTGGTGGGGACTAGCGTCCCCCCCTAAATCTACGCCCATGAGTCAGGTTCAGTCCCGTTCACCGCTCGGAAGGTCAGTACCAGGGTCTTGAAACTGATGCGGGCCGTGATGGGTAGCCAGTGAAGGGAGATGAAGAGTGGGGTAACATGGGAGCGTCTGGGTAGGTTGAAGATCAGGTGGGCTGCTGCGTTCTGAATCTGGTGGTCCCACCGCTCAAGAGCGCCCGGTCCCAACACAAGCTCTTCTCCTGTCTGGCCCCCCAATGGTGGAATCAACTCCCCACCTCCATCAGGGACACTGACTGTCTCCCCACCTTCAAGAAAAGGCTCAAGACGCACTTGTTCCGGGAGTACAACGGCACTTAGGAATGCTTGGCTGGACCTGATGTTAGTTTCCTCCAGGATCACAATGACTCGTATTGAGAGACTTGTTGCTCTTGTTGGTTGGTTGTAACGGTTTCAAATTCTTGTACTCGCTGTGAAATATTTTACTGTTGATTGTTTTTTCTACATTTACACTCTTGCGGGGAGTTTCCTGTTATTCAATTGTAACTTGTTTAACTGCATGCTCTTATGGTTCTTCCCTTTGGGACTTATTTGGTTTTCCACCATGTATGTTTCATGTTTTGGCTGCTCACAATGTTTGGGGCTATCTCGTTTGTTATGATCAGTGGCCTATGCTCTTTTGTAAAGCTCCCTCTTGGAATTCGCTTTGGATAAAAGCGTCTGCTAAATGCATGAATGTAAATTTAAGATCAGCAGTCTTCTCTGCTTGAAACGGGGGGGGCGTGTCGCCTGAAGGAGCTGAAGCTCCGCCCCTTCGAATTTATCAACAACAGCAACACTAGCTAAATCAATTGCAGATATCAGAACAGACCTACCTGCAGTCTCTAAAGTGTTTATTGTGTTAATTACTTTGTCTTTGCATCGTACCAGCTGAGTAACAGAATGCAACCGTCTGTGATCTGACGTAGATCGGTCGCTGTGACGTAGATCGGTCGGGTTTTGGCTCCGCTTAAACCTGAGCTGAAAACGGAAGAGAAACTGTTCAACAGTCTAACTCCACATTTCAGTGCGACAAAGTTTTCGCGCTTTGCACATGTTTTCAGGAACTCATTCCACACGCATATAATGTACTGAGAAGCAAATCATGGAATTTGCTTTACAGGATCTTTAAGGACTTTCATAGACATTTATTTGTCCGGCGCCCCTCGCCCATGAACTGCATGAAACATCTTGTATTTACGTTACTGATTAAAACCAATTTTTTATTAAATGCTGAGGCGATTAATACCAGCCAGCACATCGTATGAATAAACTATTTAATTTTTATATAATTGTTGTGTTTAAGTATACTTTTTTTCTGGAATTTTGATCGTGGCGGCGCCCTAGCGCCCTTTATTAACAAACCGCTACTGGTAATAACATAATTGGCTGTGACAGACCCCTCTCTAAGATGCCATTATAAATGTATAATCTGTTCATTATGTAAAACTAATAATGAAATAAATCAGTGGGGCGCCATGTTTAAAGGGTCTACTTAATAAGAGGTGCATATGTGCCTCAGACTTTACTTGTATGACCCCTTTTGCACAATAATGGAACGATCTGTTGTGATTGTATATTTTATTTAATTCTAATCCCACTTAGTACTGCTAGTTTATGTACCCTTAGTATAGATAGCCCACATATTTAAATTTTAGGTCCCTATATGTTTATTGTATGCACCTTCCTGCCAAAGCAAATTCCTTGTCTGTGCAAACTTTCATGGCGAATAAATCCCATTCTGATTCTGATTCTGTTGGCAGTAATACGTCTTCACGTGCAGATAATCTACTTGACGTGTTAACATTTCAATTTTTGTTAGGTTAACGCGTCCAATAAATATCAGTTAACACCACCAACATGTACATGTTAAGACGTATTTTATGTCATGTTATCATGAGATTTCTAAGACTTGAACTGCGCTTATTGCCTTCTATGCTGATGCCCTGCCGTAAGATGGAGGTCCTTTGTCTTTTCGCGCTTGCCGTACTTGCTTACGTAGTCGTTGCTGGTTTTCCTCCACGTCGGCTGCACATGCGCAATGGTTCATACACCTGCAGAGCGATGAAAGTCGAAATAGAAGTGAAACACTACGAACTTGATGCAAACATTGTTTAAAAAACACAAAACTGTTTATCTGGAAAGGATCTGAACCAGCGTGGGAACATGTTTAAGAAACTCAAGCAGAAGATTAACGAGGAGCAGTCTCCACAGCGGAATGCGCAGTCACCACAGGCCCAGGTTGGTCGGCACATTATGTTGTTGATAGCAGTGTTGCTAGTAGCTAGCTGTCTGTTGGCTAGTCGGCTGTCAGTTCAGCTACGATGTAAGGTAACTTTTGGTGATGATATGACGAAAGACAGACGAACTGTTTGGTTCGAGTTATTTGGCATGTCAGACTGATTCAATGGTGACCTTGCTCTGGCTATGTAAACAATCTACATAGCTTGCTAAACAAGCCAGATTGTTGTTGAGGAATCTATTATCCTTTCCCCAATCGGGCAGTGGCTAGCGACTGTGTTTGTCAGTTATAACTGGCTGCACGTTTTACTGACACACCAGCAGGTGCATTACTAGCCAATTACCTTGGACTGTGAGTCGGTGATGGTGATTTAAACATTGCGGTTAAAGTCATGGTAGGTCATTTTTTGAAACTAGCAATTTAACTCGAATTCGAAAGCATTCACATCAAAATATCCCTCCCCTTCCCTTAAAAGCGACTCCTCCAAAACACATGAACGTGCTGCCTGACTATTGCCAGGTGGCAGACAAACAAGTAACCCGTCCAATCATTGCATTCATTTTGAATGCTGTCCAATCATGAGTGCCGGTCCGACCTTAATGATTGGTCGTTTTTATTACAGTCCTGCGAACCCACAGATAGTAGGTGCGTTCGACATGGACTGCGGCTGCATGAAACGACCGGCGAGAGTAGCCGCTTGCAGTCGGGGAGGAGTTAAAAACGACTCTGATGTCGGACATTCCAGCTTCTCGTGGTTTGCTGCGTTGACGTCAGTCATGGCCGATCAAGCACTGTTTGCTTACTTTACTTTATTTATAATTAAACTTTGTGTTTCCGTTAGTGAAGAGGTGGACTAAAACCCTTTATTTAACAAATGTTTTATTCAATTAAACAGTTTGGTGAAACTTAAGGTGTCAGAATAATTACAAAACACGCGTCAAAGTTGTCGTGTGTGAGTCTGGCCAATCATGAAATAGCTGTGTCGTCATTAGAACCCGTGCAGTTGTTCTTGAGAAAATGCACTCGGCTACACAGCCGGCAGTTCTCGAATCGATCTCACGGTACTGAGTGATCTAGCCTCGGCGCCGTCTAAAGTCGGACATAAAGTCTAACCAGAATTCACTGTTTCAAGTCAGCCGGCTGCAGCGCTGCATGAAGTCAGTCCATGTCGAACGCACCTATTGTGTGGATTTAATTTTACTGTCAAACCTTTAAATTTATTGGTTGCCATTTCAGAAGTCAGACTGGCATGAATTGGTGCAACATTGTCCTCACTGACGTAGCTCAGCTTGAGCCGTGGATCAAGCGCAGAAGCCATTTCAAGCAGTTCTTGTGTCCGAAAAGTTGAAGATGTAACCTTTTATCCTGTATAAAAATGATATTGTGTTCAGCATTCTTTGTGTGTAGAGAGGCCACCCCCCAAATGAGCTATAGGCAATGACCAGGCTTAGGTAAACAGGAAGATCCTTATCTTATCTGAGCAAGTCATTTAGTTAGCCTAAGCAGGGCCACTTCAAGACGCAGACACGCACGCACTCACACACGGGCACGCGCGCGATACCTCTGGGATCGATCACCTTGAAAACTGATATGCAGGGGAGGGGACTTCCCACCAATATGTGCTGCCTTCGGGTCACATGACCCAAAGGTTCATAACGAATCATCGTTGTTAACCCAATTTTACCCAATACAAAAAAATATAAATAATTTTCTTTGCAATGTGGGGGGTCTGAAACAGACCAACGGTTAAAAGAAAATGCTTCACTTTGTTTTTGTATGCGGTAAAGTTGTCGCAATACGACGTTAGGTCACAATGACTGATGGGTCAGAATGACCCAAAGATAACAAAAGGGTTAAATGGTCATACATGAAGACTTGAGAACCAGACAACTTTGTATTGCGATCAGATTTATCTCCTTGCCGGCAAGCATTAAACCATTGTACTTTCTTTGAATCCGACGACTCTGTGCATTACTTGATAAAGAAATTATTTTAACACAGAGGCTCATTGTATTTTTCATCCAGATAGCTCAGGATTTTGGTCTTGATGGTGCAGGTTATGTCTGTCTCGTCATCGTTCACTTTCAAGATGGAGGACTGGCGGGGTGCCCCCCTTATATAATGGTAGGGGAAACACTGGACCCACTGCTTGGTCAATCCGAGGATCTCTCATTGCATACTCTAAGAAAGAACATGAACAAATAAAATGTACAATTTTACCACAGATTTGATAAACAACCCAAATCATATTATTCAAGATTTAAGTTAGTTAAATCTTATGCCAGACAACATGAGTAAAACTGTTTGTTTTTGGTTTCTCAACACTAGCAGAAATAACAGTTGTTATATTAGGCTACTATTGTTATTATCAGTAACATATTCACACACATTAGCACAATAAGTACCGTATTTTCCACTAAATAAGCCGCATCGTGTACAAGCCGCACCCCCCAGAATGAGCACTTTATGTTTGTAAATCAGAGTATAAGCCGCACTGGAGTACAGGCCGCACTTTATAAGCAAACAATGTTACCGTTGTGTGGCCCAATGTTGACAAATGATCACTTGCACGTTCATGCTAGGGCTGCGGACAGCTTGGATAGCGATCTAACTAGACAACATTCCCAATCAGGGTGAACACTCAAATTATCTAAACTATAGACCATAGCATTACACATATCAAAACAGAACGAACACAACAATAGAACTCCAAACAATGCTTATTTAACTAAGCTAATGCCCTTAACTTAGTAGCTTTTCAGCTTGCTGCAGGGCTTTCTGGGTACCAAGAGCAATGCACGAGTATTGGCGATCTTACAGCATTGTGTAACACACTTCGGTTGTGGATAGTATGTCCAGAAATAAATCCAAGTCACTCATTTAGTGGCAGAATCCATTGTTATGTCTACAAAATTATTTAGATATATTATAAGTTTAGCTAGCTTGCAAATCCTGAGGATAGCCTACTGTAGCAGACCTTCTATGTGACTACGGACAAGGGTGTTTTGTCCCTCGGGAGTTGCAGTAGGCTTGATGCTGAAAGCATTAAGTGAAATCAGTGAGGGCTGTTCGAATGGCGATGTCAAGAAGAGCAGTGGTGAAATACATGTTATGAAAAGAGACCGCGTCCGTGTCTTATTGTCCACACTATCATATACAATTATATCTAAAACGAACTTACAAACAGCTCGGTTAGACTACCAAAGTTGAATTAGTAATGTTGTTAGCGATGCTAGCGTTATTTTGCTAGCTAGCCTAGCCTATAACATTTCACTGGGTTTGCAGCTGTTTGATTAAAGGGGTGATTGACTGGGTTTTTGGGGTATTTCACACTGTTCCTTAAGGTCTCCGAATAGGGTATGTAACATTGGTTGGGTTGAAAATGGCCCGGGTGCTGTTCTATGCCCCCTGATAGATCCTCTGAAATTTTCCCGGGAAAAAACACTAGCTTTTCTCCTTTTATGGTATGCTCATTAATATTTAGATGAGCTGCGCGCTGATTGGTTGGTTTTCAACGAGTGAAGCTGGGGAGCAAAAACGCAACACGGCCAACAGCACTCACTGAAACACCGAAGGTGGAGACTTGAAATAAAAACACGCAAATAAATCTATTGTGTCTACACAACAGTTTTCAAAAGATTGACTAGATATCATTTGAAATGATAACGTTAGTTGTTTCCACTTCTGTTGTCGAAGCAAACTGGATTGACTTAAGCGGGTAGAACGTTACAGCTTATAGCAACCAAACTATATCGTGATTCAACTCAGCTTCAGTTAGCTAGCTTTAGACATCTTGCTGAAAAATAACCTGACAAAGATGTGGACAAACATGCATCGTGAATTGTAGATTTACATAACACGGGTTATTTATTTGAATGAAACAGTCAGGAACATAAAACAACGTTAGCCCCATTGCCAATAAACTAGGCTAAATCATCACACATTCTACCTATGCTCTTGCGTTAGCAAGCTAAACTAGTTTACATGCCTACAGTCTAGGTGTTTTCGCTATCTAGCTGTTCTTGCATTCCTTGCAAATCAGCGTTAATAAAAAGCAGATGAGCTAGAGTCTAGCTAACATTGACTAGACGGGCATGGCTGATGTTTGTCTATACCGTAGCGTAGAAGATCCCTGTGCAGACCCTCGACACATTTGCGCGAACCATTTCACCAAGGACGGTTTTGAAAACCTGGGACAATGTAGCTAAAGCAGGATTTGCTATGAAGCTGTTGCTGAAAAGAGGTGCGTTCCGACCTTACGTTCATCACAACCGCAAGCTGTAGTATGATTTTGTCGGTAACAGTTATTAGCAATGCTAACGTATCCTGTATCTAGCACCTGCCTTTCTCCAGTTCTTTCAAATAGATAATCTAGACAGGCGTTAGCAATAGGCCAGACTGCTATTTGTTTTCTGGCAATTTTTTCGGAAGCTTCCCTTCTAATGCCGACTACAGCTAGTCTAGCTAGAGTCATTTGCTAAGTAAAGTATGTTGATGTGTTTAGAAACGTATTAAGCATTCTACCTATGCTAGATATAGGAGACGTTAGCATTGCTACTGTTACCGACAAAATCATACTGTAGCCTACTTACAGCTTGCGTTTGCGATGAGCGTACGGTCAGAACAGCACATCTTTTCAGGTTCAGCTTCTTAGCAAATCCTGCTTGAAATTGTCCAAGGTTGTCAAAACTGTCTTGGGTGAAAAGTTCAGAGCAAATGAATAATTGAGTGTCGAACTTCGCCGGGATCTTCTCATAGACAAACAGCAGCCATGCCTGTCGAATGTTTGGCTCCTTGGGAAGACTATGAGTGTTAGCCTTCCCTGTACAGCCTGGAACACAGCATTTACGACCATGGTCCATTTTGTTATACTTCAAAACGTTATTCTTTGTAATTACTTAGAAGTAGCCTACACAGAGCAGCGCGCAGCTAAACTAGCATCGGAGATCTACGCTACCTCGGACTGGGCAAGAACACCAGTGAGTGGGCTGGTCCGGATGTACATTTTGGGGCGTGACAAAGATACAGACAAGAGCCAAAAAAGGCGGTCTAGCGTTTTACAGCCACATTTTTTCATTTTTAGATTTGCATAGGAAAGAGGTGTCAATGGACTTTGAGGTTCACTGTACGTTCATTTTACCCACCGAACTGTCGTTATTCAACTATGACAAGGTAAAATCGGTTTTGCAATCAATCACCCCTTTAACTGAAATGATTATGAAATGTTATGTTCTACTAGCCATTTGCCTACTTTAGCAGGTCACTGTATTTCCAAGCCCTGATAGTGTAACTGAGAAAACAGTAAATAATTCCTCTTTCAAGTAATAAGCCCCCGTTCAAGTGTTGAGCATAAAATTAGCTGCACGGTCTGTAGAGATCTTGAGAGAAGCCACTTTTTTGTTCTAAAAGCGGACTATAAGCCGCTTCGAAATACAAGCCGCACAAGAACTGTAAAATCGGAGTACAGGCCGCGGCTTATTTATTTAGAGAAGCTGCCTTCACCACATTAGCTCCGTTGTCTGTTGTAATGCAGACAACGGAGCAAGGGGATCATGTATTGTTTATCCAAGAATTTGAAGCCTTCCTTTGTCACCGTGTTTATTTGGCACGTCTTTGGCCAAATGAAATGCGACGTTATTTCGTTATTTCACTGTCTTTGAGAGGTGGATGGGTATGGTGATACGCTAAAGAGGCTCGCTTCGATGGATGCCTGAGTTAATGTTGTTGGATGATTAGTCTTTGAAACGCATTTCTTGGCCCTCATACATTCATGGTATTGAACTTCATGGTGTTTTTTTAAGTGGTTGAAGAGGTTCGTTGTGCTGCTTTGTGGCGCCAACTAGGGCTGGGCGATATGGGTAAAAAATTATCAATAGGCTATAGATATTTATATTTCCATTGATAACGATAATTAAGACGATAGACCAAAGATCCGTAGTAGAAGCAAAATAAATCTCTTCAACTTTTACCCTACACTCGGCATAAGGTTTAGGCAGCGCGGTGTGAGAGAAATGTTTGCGGCCAGGGAGCACGTACCTGGGGTCAAGTAACTTAAGCTTTTTAAAACCTTGCTTTTTATCAATACCTTGGCGCAAACTCACACTGTCTGCATGTTCCAACGAGTGTTTTTGCTTCAGATGGTAAAAAAGGTTTCACACTAGTAGTATAATTGGACCAATACGCTGTTCTTATTGGTCCAGAGACGTTCTAAGAAGCAAGTGTCTTAGCTAGCGGTTGCCTTGGAGATGTTGACAACATGGCGTCTGCTCCAGATTCGTTGTGTTTGATTTGTGATTTTCCCACGTGTTGTTGTAGTATATAAGAAACCAAATATGGACTTTTCGACAGGTCTGCAAACGCTTTGTCGCCTCGATTTGTTAGAACGTTTTAACAAATCTCTGCTTACAAAGGCGTTTGTAGACTTGTCGAGAAGTCCACATTTAAAGTTTGTCGTATTACCAGACTTGGTAGCCACCTGTTTGTTTACTACACAATTTGCACCGAACATTGCTCTGCTCTTTGTCGGATTTCAAAAAGCTACGTTAGACATTTTTTTTGTTTTCTTTGTTAAGATAGTTTATAGCCTTTTATACCATGGTCTGGGTGAATACTCAATTCTGATTGGCTGCAGGGGTTTACATTAAAAGTTGATATACGGACACCTACGTAATTGCATCAAAACTGTCTTTTCAACGTTCTGAATTATTGCGCTGGCTACATAGTATATGAGCCTGTACAAAGTGTCTGAAATAAGTAACCATAACAACAGGGACGCAGTCAAAGCCTCCATTTACAATTTTGAAAGACTTTAACAAGCTAACTTGTATTTACAACAATGAGTGACTTGAATATTTATTTTAACCTATTTGAAAAATGTTACTTTTCTGAATGTACTGTGTCAGTGTCACGTAACCGCTCATCTCACATCCCATTCGCTAATCTTCACCTCGCTAGTCAATCTACTTCAGACAGGCTGCGGCCAACACGACAGTAGCTGCAACTCTACACATGGCCGATTATTTTCTTCTTAAAAATCTTGATTTTATTTGGGGACAATGACATGGCTCGATAGCTGGCTAGTATTGTTGTTAAACATACTGTAAAATTATAATTACTGTTTGGAGAATATGTAAACTTTGATGCGGTCATCTCACATCCATTTTCGATTCAACTCGCTCCACAGGCTTCGGCCGTACTGTAGCCTAGTACTAGTTTATGTCCGATACTTTGTTCTTGAAAATCTTGATATTGATTTTGGGACAGTGACATGGCTGGTTAGCTAACAAATCTTCTTGTCAAACATACTGTAAAATTATATTTACTGTTTGTCAACCGTATACAATGTTATTGCCTTTTAATCTTGCTAGCATAACGTTATCTTTCGGGCTAATAGCTCATCTAAAGGAAAGCCGGTGTTGGTTCTATGAGTTGAGCGGCTAGAAATATCAGAGTTGGCTAACGTAAAAAAACGTTACATTTTCTTTTGCAAAACGCATGAAAACATAAATTAATGTTTGTAAAAAAAATCGTTGGCAAGTGACCATGGTATAAGCGGGATAATGCCCGACGAGGTGTCCAATATCACCTGATAATGGACTCCGCGGGACCGTCAGAACCATCCGACGCGCACGCCTCCGCATCGTCCATTATCAGGTGATATTGGACACCTCGTCGGGCATTATCCCTTACATGACCGACTGCTATCTGTTTTGGAATTTTCCTCACGTTACTCTGTCCTCTGTGACTGTCTACATCTAGAAAACTAAGTTGCGCGGGGCAGGGAACAACTCTGATTGGCTCATGGAGGAACGTGATCAGACGGTAGGTGTGTTCGACTTCATGCAGCGCCACAGCCGGCTGCAGCCTGCAGATAGGAGACAGAGTTTAACATAGCCCAATACATCAAATGACAAATTTCAGTGCACTGGTTTGTGCAAGTTCTAATGCGAAACCAATGAAATTCACGAACATGCAGTTCGTCAGCGATAAAGTAAGCAAACAGCGCTTGATAGGCCATGACTGACATTCAACGCAGCAAACCACGAGAAGCAGGAATGTCAGACTTTACAGAGTCGTTTATAACTCAAAACTTTGAAACTGAGTGTTCTATGAATGGAATGACGCATTTTAAATATCGCTCGATCACGCGAATTTGATCGTGGGAAGCTAAAATCGTGATTGTGATTCAAATTCGATTAATTGTGCAGCCCGAGTTGCTATCGAGTTTATTTCAGCAAATATGACAAAAAGTGCTTCCACGTTACCTTGTAAGGTCCGTTCCTTCCAGCCGTGAGTATTTATTTTGACTGAGGGGCCCTGTCTGTATTGAAGAATGGATGTTTAGTAGTTTAGGTCGTATCCATGCATTGAGCTGAAGTAGCTAGTTAGCTACCCAATAGTGACGGCTCAATGTTGAAACCTTGAAATTCTAGGTGGGTCCTGGTGGCGACAGACGTGGCAGCCACACGCCCTCCCTGCCGCGCGATGGACCTGTGTTGCCTAGTGACAGAGAGGTAAGGAATGGTTGTCCTTGTAGCTACTGTCGCTAAGCTAACTGATGTGCTTGCCTTGCAGCTGTTTGCGCCTTAAACATGCCCCTTTTGGATCAAATTCCTGCAGCATAATATGGATAATCCTCACACATAATAATGAACCTCTTTTATCCAAATCAGGGCACTACACTGCGACTGAAATGGTCGCATTTGCGACCTTTTGAAATGCCATTGCGACCGTAATTTTTTATGGGTCGCAAATGTATCACTGATTATTTTTGTGCTTACCTTAGGTTTTAGGCAATATGCTATGATTTATTATGAGCATTTGTTAAAACAGTAATGTGTATTTTTAAGAATGTTTTAAAACCTGCTCTGAGCAAAATCAACCTCATCAAGACGCGTGCAGCAATCGCATAGGCTACTCAATCTGACGTGTTAAAATGAAGCGGACAATTTACCATGTACGGAGCATGTGAGTGAGAATGCTACGGACATATGAATTTCGACACCAGTGGCTCGAAGAATACCAGTGGTCATAGGAGCCATCACCAGAGTATAAGTAGTATTGCCAAACCTTTTCGCCAGCGCAAGGTGCAACGTGTAGCCTATTGAAAAATCTAATGTTTTTGTATCGTTTCAGATTCCTCATTACATCAAATGTGGTTGGCATTACAGTTTACTTAAGTCTTATAAATTAAATACATCTCATAAGGTCTGCGAAAAAAGTAGTATTGCTAGGCAAATGAGGCAATACTTGTTTCAAAAGTAGTATTATTGCCATGGCAATACTGACGGCGGCGGCAATGGTTAAGGTACCAAGACGGAGCAATGCACTGTGTGTACTGTACATTCTGTGGGACTTCAATTGCAGGACTGTCCAAATTTGTAACAACGTCAAAACAATTCAAACACGAAACATTGAAGCTTCACAATGACGGTATGAAGCATGTGAAGTGTAGAGACAGGTAGGCCTACATATCCCGTAACGCAGCAGCACTCCCGACTGCATTTCATTAAGAGTTCAGGAGTCTGCCCATCTGTGCCCAAACCATAGTATGTTGAAATCTACAATAAATTAATTTTGCACTTCATAATGTAGGCCTACTGTATTTTCTATTGCAGTAAATCTATCCCAATCAATGTTAAAGAAAGGCATATGGTTTAAAAGATGGCAAGTAATTAAAGGTCCCAGGGCATTTGGATGCTTTTATATAGGCCTTAGTGGTCCCCTAATACTCTATCTGAGGTCTCATTCCTGAAATTCAGCCTTGGTGCAGAATTACAGCCACTACGAGCAGTCCCACAATGAGCTTTCCTCAGGACGTGCCATTTCTGTGTCTATAGCTTTAAATGCTATGAGGAGGAGAGGGGTGGGGCTAACTGCCATTGCAAGCAATGATGTCTCTCAAGGAAAAAACAATATCGCGCTTGCACAGTCGCATTTTCTCATTGGTGGGCCAAATTTTCTGTGCGGGCAAAGCAGAGAAAGGGGAGGTAACCTTTCCCCTTATGACGACATAAGGGGAAGATTTTCAGATCGGCCCCTACGGTCTTCTTCTGACAACCGTATGGTGGTCCCACTGCTCAAGAGCGCCCGGTCCCAACACAAGCTCTTCTCCTGTCTGGCCCCCCAATGGTGGAATCCCCACCTCCATCAGGGACACTGACTGTCTCCCCACCTTCAAGAAAAGGCACAAGACGCACTTGTTCCGGGAGTACAACGGCACTTAGGAATGCTTGGCTGGACCTGATGTTAGTTTCCTCCAGGATCACAATGACTCTTATTGAGATACTTGTTGCTCTTGTTGGTTGGTTGTAACAGATTTAAATTCTTGTACTCGCTGTGAAATATTTTTTTTTACTGTAAATTGTTTTTCTACAGGTACACTTGCACTTTTGAGTTTCATGTTGTTTAATTGTAACTTGTTTAACTGCATGCTCTTATGGTTCTTCCCTTTGGCACTTATTTGGTTTTCACAATGTATTCTTCATGTTTTGGCTGCTCGCAATGTTCGGGGCTATTTCGTTGTTATGATCAGTGACCTATGCACTTTAGTAAAGCTCTCTCTTGGAAGTCGCTTTGGATAAAAGCGTCTGCTAAATGCATAAATGTAAATGTAGATCGGAGCATTTGAGCTTTAATTTTCTCAAAGGCAGAGAAAAATTCCCAGAGCTTGGTTTACACCTAGGTACAGGGGGGGGGAGCAGGCCTGGGGCTGGAGGTACTGGGGGGGGGGGGGGGAGCAGGCCTGGGGCTGGAGGTACAGGGGGGGGGAGCAGGCCTGGGGCTGGAGGTACAGGGGGGGGGAGCAGGCCTGGGGCTGGAGGTACAGGGGGGGGGAGCAGGCCTGGGGCTGGAGGTACTGGGGGGGGGGGGGGAGCAGGCCTGGGGCTGGAGGTACAGGGGGGGGGAGCAGGCCTGGGGCTGGAGGTACTGGGGGGGGGGGGGGGAGCAGGCCTGGGGCTGGAGGTACAGGGGGGGGGAGCAGGCCTGGGGCTGGAGGTACAGGGGGGGGGAGCAGGCCTGGGGCTGGAGGTACAGGGGGGGGGAGCAGGCCTGGGGCTGGAGGTACAGGGGGGGGGAGCAGGCCTGGGGCTGGAGACTCCCTCAGCCCAGGGAGGGCTGGAAACACCAGCTACATTCTGGGAAAAGACTCAGATCTCTTAGAAACTGGTGGTGGTTGAAGAGGTGTTTTACTCACCTCCAGGGACTGTTACCATGCAGGAAGAGTTTTGATGCTGCTGCTTCATCAGCAAAACACTTGTCTAGACGGTTAGGGTTAGACCTGGATCAGTCTTCAGGTTGAGTATGTAGTGTTTGACCTTTGTCTTCAGGAACGTAAACCACCAGGGTGATAATAGCTTAATACTGGACCTGGTATTCTGAAGTTGGCAAAGCATGGAGAATGCTATCCCAGACTATGACTTCAGGATGTTGGTGAAGTTCTGAGGTTATTTTAGATTTAGTATTCCTACCTTATATCTGCAGCAGACCATCCCTAAAAACAACCATAGACTTTGTATTGTCCCTTTGTTCTGCATTTGTTAGGTTTGTGGTGACCGGGGGCATCTTATTGCTAAAACGTTTCCCAAATAAAGGTCCATTTAATAAATAAACATACAGGTAGACAAAGCAACACAAAGTAAAAGTAGAGCAGGGCTTGAAATAAACTTTTTACCTGGTAGCACTGGTGCTCCCAACTGTAAAAAGTTAGGAGCACCAGCAAATATTTGGGAGCACCCACCGAAGTTTTCATGTTGTCTTTTCAGCTCTTCAAACTTTGAGCGTGTTAGCTCCCTGCCATGTGACCAAGGAGCGCAGTGATGAGTGAGTCACAGATAATATTAACCAATCAAAATGGTTGCAATTTGAAGCCCTGAGTAGTAGACAAACTGAAGATGATAAGAGCACAGACCAGGGCTCTAGAATAACGTTTTTTTCTAGGAGCACAGTAGCCCCTGACAGAAAATTTTAGGAGCGCAAGCAGAACATTTAGGGGCACACCTTAAATCAACCTGCAATGCAATTATTAATGTAAAGAGAGGGTACCATTCCTGGGGAAATTGTGCGGTGTGCTTGCATCGGTTGCAGATGGGTCCGTTTTTTGACAGATGATATACAGCGACGCACCACACAAGCTTGAGTTTTAAAGGGGTGATTGAATGCAAAACCGATTTTACCTTGTCATAGTTGAATAACGACAGTTCGGTGGGTAAAATGAACATACAATGAATCTCAAAGTCCATTGACACCTCTTTCCTATGCAAATCTCAAAATGAAAACATTTGGCTGTAAAACGCTAGCTTTTCAACAAAGCCACCGGACTGACGTCAGTCCGGGGACCGCCTTTTTTGACTCTGGTCTGTATCTTTGTCACGCCCCCAAATTTACATCCAGACCAGCCCACTCACTGGTGTTCTTGCCCAGTCCGAGGTAGCGTAGATCTCCGATGCTAGTTTAGCTGCGAGCTGCTCTGTGTAGGCTACTAAGCAATTACAAAGAATAACGTTTTGAAGTATAACAAGGATATTGAAAATGGACCACGGTCGTAAATGCTGTGTGCATTCGTCAGGCATGGCTGCTGTTTGTCTATGAGAAGATCCCGGCGAAGTTCGACATTCAATTATTCATTTGTTCTGAACTTTTCACCCAAGACAGTTTTGACAACCTTGGACAATTTCAAGCAGGATTTGGTAAAAAGCTGAACCTAAAAAGATATGCTGTTCCGACCGTAGGCTCATCGCAACCGCAAGCTGTAAGTAGGCTACAGTATGATTTTGTCGGTAACAGTTATTAGCAATGCTAACGTCTCCTGTATCTAGCATAGGTAGAATGCTAAATACGTTTCTAAACACATCAACATACTTTACTTAGCATAATGACTCTAGCTAGACTAGCTGTAGTAGGCATTAGAAGGGAAGCTTCCGAAAAAATTGCCAGAAAACAAATAGCAGTCTGGCCTATTGCTAACGCCTGTCTAGATTATCTATTTGAAAGAACTGGAGAAAGGCAGGTGCTAGATACAGGATACGTTAGCATTGCTAATAACTGTTATTGACAAAATCATACTACAGCTTGCGGTTGTGATGAACGTAAGGTCGGAACGCACCTCTTTTCAGCAACAGCTTCATAGCAAATCCTGCTTTAGCTACATTGTCCCAGGTTTTCAAAACCGTCCTTGGTGAAATGGTTTGCGCAAATGTGTCGAGGGTCGAACTGCACAGGGATCTTCTACACTACGGTATAGACAAACATCAGCATGCCCGTCTAGTCAATGTTAGCTAGACTCTAGCTCATCTGCTTTTTATTAACGCTGATTTGCAAGGAATGCAAGAACAGCTAGATAGCGAAAACACCTAGACTGTAGGCATGTAAACTAGTTTAGCTTGCTAACGCAAGAGCATAGGTAGAATGTGTGATGATTTAGCCTAGTTTATTGGCAATGGGGCTAACGTTGTTTCATGTTCCTGACTGTTTCATTCAAATAAATAACCTGTGTTGTTATGTAAATCTACAATTCACGATGCATGTTTGTCCAGATCTTTGTCAGGTTATTTTTCAGCAAGATGTCTAGAGCTAGCTAACTGAAGCTGAGTTGAATCACGATATAGTTTGGTTGCTATAAGCTGTAACGTTCTACCCACCTAAGTCAATCCAGTTTGCTTCGACAACAGAAGTGGAAACAACTAACGTTATCATTTCAAATGATATCAAGTCAATCGGTTGAAAACAGTGTTGTGTAGACACAATAGATTTATTTGCGCGTTTTTATTTCAAGTCTCCACCTTCGGTGTTTCAGTGAGTGCTGTTGGCCGTGTTGCGTGTTTGCTCCCCAGCTCCACTCGTTGAAAACCAACCAATCAGCGCGCAGCTCATCTAAATATTAATGAGCATACCATAAAAGGAGAAAAGCTAGTGTTTTTTCCCGGGAAAATTTCAGAGGATCTATCAGGGGGCATAGAACAGCACCCGGGCCATTTTCAACCCAACCAATGTTACATACCCTATTCGGAGACCTTAAGGAACAGTGTGAAATACCCCAAAAACCCAGTCAATCACCCCTTTAAATACATTATTTATTGTGACATTACGTGTACTGTACATGCAAGTCTTAGCTAAATGCCTTAAATGTATGATGCGCTTGTCGATCAGTCCTCCCACACCACGACACGATACTTGCTGAGCAACAGCGCAAACACAGGCAGGGATACAGTAGTTAACAACGCTAGTGCTAAATAAGTATTTAGCTGCTCGGCTCCATGACGCTGTGTAAGAAGGGCTTGTGAGACTGCTCACCAAAAGAACGAAGGGGAACCCACTTGTCTAGCAGATTAAGACATGTTTGTAGGAACCTATCGAAAAGTAGCCTCAACGTTCCTAGACTTTTAGCTATGGTACTAATGCTGAGGGCTCGCTGATATCGCTGTCTTAATAGAACGTTGTATCTATGCGTCGTTGCTAACGTGTGCTGACGTTGTGCACACACAAAAAATTCTAAATTTGTAGGTACTTGTAGAGTACTTGTAAAAAATAAAAAATAAATGCACTGTCTCAAAAAATGTTCGCTAAATGCGACCATTTGGTCGCAGTCTGGAGCCCTGGCACAGTAAACCAGCAACAGCTCAGAAGCTGTGCTCCCAGTCGACCACCACCACACGCTGCTCTTCCAAAGGAACGTCTTTTCACCTGTAGAGGCACAGACTTGCCAAACGGAAATACATTATGATAAATTATCAAATAAATGGCTCCTACAGACTTGTTGACCTCATATCTCTGCACCACCACAAAACACCATCATCCTCACTTCCCCAAACCCACTCTTCCAAGCACACCTGTGGACTGGGTTAGGGATGAGCTGGGATGAGTCTTGTTCGGGAGGTAGGACAGGGATCAGGACAGCCCGCTCATCCCAGCAGAGGGAGTAGGAGAGGTCTTTCTCAGCATCTCTGGTGTCACCTCCCGCCTCACGCCCTTTGACCTCTCTGTCTGCTCTCTGCCCCCTCCTTCTGGTGGGAGGGAAACTCTAGGTTGTGACTGTCTGAGGGAATCGCAGGACACAGACAGAGATGCCAACTGGTTCTACACTGCCCTGATGTTGATTGGCTGTTTCACTCACCTTCTCTCTTGCCATTCTCTTTCTTTCTCTTTTCTGCTCCTTCTTCCCCCTCCCCCCTTTCACTCTCTCATCAGCACATACCTGCTCACATTCTCATTGCCTCTTTTTTCTCTCACCTACCACAAATACTCACACCATCATTTTCTCTCTCTCTCTCTCTCTCTCTCTCTCTCTCTCTCTCTCTCTCTCTCTCTCTCTCTCTCTCTCTCTCTCTCTCTCTCTCTCCAGCCGTCCCCCCAGCCTCTGGTCAGTCTATCTGAATGGATCTCCCCCCCACTCCTCCACCCCCCCCAGCTCTGTTTCACTCATGGTGTTTTTCTCATTGCTCTCTGTCTCCCTCTCCTGCCTGTTGTCCCGGCAACCCTGTGGTGGTCAGCTGCTGGCCGGGATGATAGCTGAGCCTGCTTTTCTCTCTGAGTACACTATCTTTGCTCTGGACCAATCAAAAAGACCCAAAGCGCTCCAAGTTGTCAGTGCGGTGAGTTGGCGCAACTTTACGCCCTCCTCCTCCTCCTCCTCCTGCTCCTCCCTCGTGCTGTGCTGTGGGACCAGGCAGCGGAGGAAGGCCCCTGCAAGGACTGCTTCCACCCCACTCCGTCTCTCCTTCCTGTTTCCTTTGGAGTGTGTTCTGACGGCATCCAACCCTAACCCTGCATCTAACCCTGGGAGAGTGATGTGTGACGTGGGATTGAAGCTTGTGTTGCTTTCTGCTTTGGGCACATCTGCATCCCCTGTCCCCTAGTTGGGGGGTCCGGGTCCGGCCTCGGGGGGTCTGGGCCCGGGCGGTCTCGGCCCGGGGGGTCAGGGCCCGGGCGGTCTGGGCCCGGGGGGTCCGGGCGGTCTGGGCTCGGGGGGTCTGGGCCCGGGCGGTCTGGGCCCGGGCGGTCTGGGCCCGGGCGGTCTGGGCCCGGGGGGTCTGGGCCCGGGCGGTCTGGGCCCGGGGGGTCTGGGCCCGGGGGGTCTGGGCTCGGGGGGTCAGGGCCCGGGGGGTCTGGGCCCGGGGGGTCTGGGCCCGGGCGGTCTGGGCCCGGGGGGTCTGGGCCCGGGTGGTCCTCCCTGTAGTATGCCACGTGCAGAGAGAGGCCAGGCCTCCCCAGGGCTTCTCCTCTCTGGTCTGATTGGTAGGAATGTCCTCTTTGTCTTCCCCCCCCCTCCATACACTGTCCTCTGCCTCTCTCTCCATCTTTTTCTGTATCTCTCTCTCCCTGTTTCTCTCTCTCCCTATCTTTCTGTCAATGTCTCTCCCCCTCCCCCTCTGAGTCAGTGTGTGTTGAAGGTGTTCCTGTATGTGCATCTGTCTCTGTTTGCCTTCAGTTGTTAAATTAGAAGCTTGTCTTGGTCTCTTTACATCTAAACATGTGTAGTGGTGACCTACACACCTGGTGTAGAGAGACTTGCATTCCTGGTAAAGAGAGACCTACACACCTGGTGTAGAGAGACATACACATACCTGGTATAGAGAGACTTGCACATACCTGGTATAGAGGGACCTACACAAACCTGGTATAGAGGGACCTACACAAACCTGGTATAGAGAGACCTACACATACCTGGTATAGAGGGACCTACACAAACCTGGTATAGAGAGACCTACACATACCTGGTATAGAGAGACCCACACATACCTGGCATATAGAGACCTGTACATACCTGGTATAGAGAGACCTACACATACCTGGTATAGAGAGACCTACACATACCTGGTATAGAGAGACCTGCACACCTGATATAGAGAGACATACCCATACCTGGTCAGGAGAGACCTACACATACCTGGTCAGGAGAGACCTACACATACCTGGTATAGAGAGACCTACACATACCTGGTGTAGAGAGACATGCACATACCTGGTATAGAGAGACCTACACATACCTGGTATAGAGAGACATGCACATACCTGGTATAGAGAGACATGGCCATACCTGGTATAGAGAGACATACACATACCTGGTATAGAGAGACCTACACATACATGGTATAGAGAGACCTGCACATACCTGGTATCGAGAGACTTGCACACCTGATATAGAGAGACATACCAGGTATAGAGAGACCTACACATACCTGGTATAGAGAGACCTGCACACCTGATATAGAGAGACATACCCATACCTGATATAGAGAGACCTACACATACCTGGTATTGAGGGACATACATATACCTGGTATAGAGAGACATGCACATACCTGGTCAGGAGAGATCTACACATACCTTATATAAAGAGACCTACACATACCTGGTATAGAGAGACATGCACATACCTGGTATAGAGAGACATGCACATACCTGGTATGAGAGACATACACATACCTGGTATAGAGAGACATACACATACCTGGTATAGAGAGACCTACACATACCTGGTATAGAGAGACCTACACATACCTGGTATAGAGAGACATACACATACCTGGTATAGAGAGACATACACATACCTGGTATAGAGAGACATACACATACCTGGTATAGAGAGACCTACACATACCTGGTATAGAGAGACCTACACATACCTGGTATAGAGAGACTTGCACACCTGATATAAAGAGACATACCTGGTATAGAGAGACATGCCCATACCTGGTATAAAGGGACATACACATACCTGGTATAGAGAGACTTGCACATACCTGGTATAAAAAGACCTGCACATAGCTGGTGTAAAGAGACATACACATACCTGTCAGGAGAGACATACACATACCTGGTATAGAGAAACGTACACATCCTAGTGTAGAGAGACCTACATATCTGCTGCCAATCCTCTGGATGTCTTATCTTCTCCCAGCAAACTCCATCCTCTTCATCATCATCATCATTAACATCTTTATCTGCATTAATCACACTAGTCTAAGAAAGTTAGGTTAATACTTTGGTCTAAGTCCCAAAGATAGGCTTATTCCTAATGTCAGACTAATTTCCAAATTGTAGTTAATTGCAAAAGTTAGGTAAATTACTTAAAATCCCAACACTAAGCCAAGTTTAAGCTAAATCCCAACACTAGGCTAATTACTAACTCTAGGATAATTTCCAGAGCCAATGCTTATTCCCAGTGCTAGGCTAATTCCCAGCTTTTGGCTAATTCCAACTGCTATCCTAATTCTCAACGCTGGGTTTACACAGACAGAGACTGGTACTGGTTCCTACCAGTCATCACTGGTCCTGGTACTGGTTCTGGTTCCTACCAGTCATCACTGGGCTTGGTTCTGGTTCTCCTGGGTGACAAGTGACCCAGCAGACAGAACCTTCTCATCTAACCCTAACCACAAGAGGAGACGCTTTAACCAACATGTTTAACAACTTAACCTGCCAGGAATGCTCTTCCTCTTACACGCACACACTCTCTTTCTCTTACACACACACACTCTCTTCCTCTTACACACACACACTCTCTTCCTCTTACACACACACTAACACACACATTCACTTTCTTACACACACACTCACATACAGACTTGCTTTAAAGGGAGCTAACAACTACTTTCTAAGGTGCAGCCCTGCCAGTGAACTTGACCTCTCTCCCCTGGCTGGTCCTTTCCCTGAGTTTAACTGTGTTTGTTATTAATGGTTTGTTTGTACGTCCTGACTTCTGGATGTCCCGTAGAGATGACATCAGAGTTTACTTATAACCCCCCTGCCTCTCCTGTTGTGCTCGCAGTAGCGCTGCCCACTATGTTATATTTAACAATCTTTACCCTCAAACCTTGCTCCCCTACCCCCTGCCTCTACACCCTGCCCCCCCTACCCCCCATACCCTGACCCCTCAACTCTTCTACACCCTGCCCCCCATACCCTGACCCCTCAACTCTTCTACACCCTGCCCCCCCTACCCCCCATACCCTGACCCCTCAACTCCCCCACATCCCCGCACCCTGCCATGCTGGTCTCCCTGCCCCCCCTCACTGGTCTCACCCGTCTTACCCTCTCTTACCCAGGTTGACTCCCCCGCTTCTGGTGTAGGTCTGAGGTCTCCCAGAGGAAGCATCAATGGAGATGGGGGTACTTCTCCTCAGGTGAGGCCCCCAGTAAACACGCACGCTCACACACTATGGGATGTAATCCGTGTCAGTGCAACTGCACACAGTGCATTCATCGCGTATCTGCTACAGGTGAAGTACGTGTACTTTGGCGAGTTGTAGCAAACGCCACATGAACACTACACCTTACAGTTTGATAGATAACTAGGCGTGCGTATAGGCTGGCGTTATTAGTGCTGAGCATAGCTGACATGCAGCACAACACAGTAACCCCTGCAAACACCTCCACGCCTAGACGCATTAGCTCTGTAGGCTACATCAAACACCTCCACGCCTAGACGCATTAGCTCTGTAGGCTACATCAAACACCTCCACGCCTAGACGCATTAGCTCTGTAGGCTACATCAAACACCTCCACGCCTAGACGCATTAGCTCTTTAGGCTACATCAAACACCTCCACGCCTAGACGCATTAGCTCTGTAGGCTACGTCAAACACCTCCACGCCTAGACGCATTAGCTCTTTAGGCTACATCAAACACCTCCACGCCTAGACGCATTAGCTCTGTAGGCTACATCAAACACCTCCACGCCTAGACGCATTAGCTCTTTAGGCTACATCAAACACCTCCACGCCTAGACGCATTAGCTCTGTAGGCTACATCAAACACCTCCACGCCTAGACGCATTAGCTCTGTAGGCTACATCAAACACCTCCACGCCTAGACGCATTAGCTCTTTAGGCTACATCAAACACCTCCACGCCTAGACGCATTAGCTCTTTAGGCTACATCAAACACCTCCACGCCTAGACGCATTAGCTCTTTAGGCTACATCAAACACCTCCACGCCTAGACGCATTAGCTCTTTAGGCTACATCAAACACCTCCACGCCTAGACGCATTAGCTCTGTAGGCTACATCAAACACCTCCACGCCTAGACGCATTAGCTCTTTAGGCTACATCAAACACCTCCACGCCTAGACGCATTAGCTCTGTAGGCTACATCAAACACCTCCACGCCTAGACGCATTAGCTCTTTAGGCTACATCAAACACCTCCACGCCTAGACGCATTAGCTCTTTAGGCTACATCAAACACCTCCACGCCTAGACGCATTAGCTCTGTAGGCTACATCAAACACCTCCACGCCTAGACGCATTAGCTCTGTAGGCTACATCAAACACCTCCACGCCTAGACGCATTAGCTCTTTAGGCTACATCAAACACCTCCACGCCTAGACGCATTAGCTCTTTAGGCTACATCAAACACCTCCACGCCTAGACGCATTAGCTCTGTAGGCTACATCAAACACCTCCACGCCTAGACGCATTAGCTCTTTAGGCTACATCAAACACCTCCACGCCTAGACGCATTAGCTCTGTAGGCTACATCAAACACCTCCACGCCTAGACGCATTAGCTCTTTAGGCTACATCAAACACCTCCACGCCTAGACGCATTAGCTCTTTAGGCTACATCAAACACCTCCACGCCTAGACGCATTAGCTCTGTAGGCTACATCAAACACCTCCACGCCTAGACGCATTAGCTCTGTAGGCTACATCAAACACCTCCACGCCTAGACGCATTAGCTCTTTAGGCTACATCAAACACCTCCACGCCTAGACGCATTAGCTCTTTAGGCTACATCAAACACCTCCACGCCTAGACGCATTAGCTCTGTAGGCTACATCAAACACCTCCACGCCTAGACGCATTAGCTCTTTAGGCTACATCAAACACCTCCACGCCTAGACGCATTAGCTCTTTAGGCTACATCAAACACCTCCACGCCTAGACGCATTAGCTCTGTAGGCTACATCAAACACCTCCACGCCTAGACGCATTAGCTCTTTAGGCTACATCAAACACCTCCACGCCTAGACGCATTAGCTCTTTAGGCTACATCAAACACCTCCACGCCTAGACGCATTAGCTCTGTAGGCTACATCAAACACCTCCACGCCTAGACGCATTAGCTCTTTAGGCTACATCAAACACCTCCACGCCTATACGCATTAGCTCTTTAGGCTACATCAAACACCTCCACGCCTAGACGCATTAGCTCTTTAGGCTACATCAAACACCTCCACGCCTAGACGCATTAGCTCTTTAGGCTACATCAAACACCTCCACGCCTAGACGCATTAGCTCTGTAGGCTACATCAAACACCTCCACGCCTAGACGCATTAGCTCTTTAGGCTACATCAAACACCTCCACGCCTAGACGCATTAGCTCTGTAGGCTACGTCAAACACCTCCACGCCTAGACGCATTAGCTCTGTAGGCTACATCAAACACCTCCACGCCTAGACGCATTAGCTCTTTAGGCTACATCAAACACCTCCACGCCTAGACGCATTAGCTCTGTAGGCTACATCAAACACCTCCACGCCTAGACGCATTAGCTCTGTAGGCTACATCAAACACCTCCACGCCTAGACGCATTAGCTCTGTAGGCTACGTCAAACACCTCCACGCCTAGACGCATTAGCTCTGTAGGCTACGTCAAACACCTCCACGCCTAGACGCATTAGCTCTGTAGGCTACGTCAAACACCTCCACGCCTAGACGCATTAGCTCTTTAGGCTACATCAAACACCTCCACGCCTAGACGCATTAGCTCTTTAGGCTACATCAAACACCTCCACGCCTAGACGCATTAGCTCTGTAGGCTACATCAAACACCTCCACGCCTAGACGCATTAGCTCTTTAGGCTACATCAAACACCTCCACGCCTAGACGCATTAGCTCTTTAGGCTACATCAAACACCTCCACGCCTAGACGCATTAGCTCTGTAGGCTACATCAAACACCTCCACGCCTAGACGCATTAGCTCTTTAGGCTACATCAAACACCTCCACGCCTAGACGCATTAGCTCTGTAGGCTACGTCAAACACCTCCACGCCTAGACGCATTAGCTCTGTAGGCTACATCAAACACCTCCACGCCTAGACGCATTAGCTCTTTAGGCTACATCAAACACCTCCACGCCTAGACGCATTAGCTCTGTAGGCTACATCAAACACCTCCACGCCTAGACGCATTAGCTCTGTAGGCTACATCAAACACCTCCACGCCTAGACGCATTAGCTCTGTAGGCTACGTCAAACACCTCCACGCCTAGACGCATTAGCTCTGTAGGCTACGTCAAACACCTCCACGCCTAGACGCATTAGCTCTGTAGGCTACGTCAAACACCTCCACGCCTAGACGCATTAGCTCTGTAGGCTACATCAAACACCTCCACGCCTAGACGCATTAGCTCTGTAGGCTACATCAAACACCTCCACGCCTAGACGCATTAGCTCTGTAGGCTACATCAAACACCTCCACGCCTAGACGCATTAGCTCTGTAGGCTACATCAAACACCTCCACGCCTAGACGCATTAGCTCTTTAGGCTACATCAAACACCTCCACACCTAGACGCATTAGCTCTGTAGGCTACATCAAACACCTCCACGCCTAGACGCATTAGCTCTTTAGGCTACATCAAACACCTCCACACCTAGACGCATTAGCTCTGTAGGCTACATCAAACACCTCCACGCCTAGACGCATTAGCTCTTTAGGCTACATCAAGGGATCGCTGGTCCAAATTTTTTTTTTGTGCCATTACATCTTTCCAATCGCGACGATGAACCGCCTTAAACAAACAAGCCATGGCTGGACTCTCATGCACCATGTTATTATTGTCTTTGAGTTGTGGCTAACTGCGGGTAACCTAGACTATATAAATTATGTTATTATGCTGTAAAATGAGGGTCTGCGTTGTGTTCTTAAATTGGCAGTAGCCTAACACCAGACAAGGAAACCGACTGAGGACTACCCAACTCACTTCCTTTTCATTTATTCTTTCAACTGGATGTAACTTAAAGCACTTAATATTAAGATGTATTTCAGTAACATGGTGACTGAAAGGTAGAGTTATATGTCATGTAATAGGTCTTTAGGGTTAGGGACCGTGAGGTTGAGTCCCGGCTGAGGTGACTTCTGCTAAACTGCGTTTCACTGTCTTGAATTACAATAAAGTTTAATCTAATATGATTCTTAGAAGGCGACAGTGCCCAATTATAATTACATTGTTAATAGCAGATTAAACAGATAAACTGGCATAAGAGGATGGCAGTAGACCAGAATTAATTATGTTAATACCCATGTAAAGAACGAATGCGTTTTATAGTTATCTTTCTTAAGGCCAGTGTACACCGAGAACGATAACCATCAATATCTCGTTTAAGAATCGTTCTATATTTAAAACTATAACAAAAATCCACAACGATAACAACAACTATATAGCAGAACGATATCGTTGGGATCACTTTCAAAGCGATTATTTTCCATCTGATGAACGATAAAACACAGACAACCAATAAGTATCCATCTGAATTGAAAGTGCTACGTGTTTGAAATGGAGAACAACAAGCTCATCGTCAAGATTGGTGTGGACGCAAATATAGTTATTGTTATAGTTATAGTTGTCTTTATCGTCCTTGGTGCGAACGGGCCTTTAGGATCAGCGATTCCTTGATGTAGCCAAAAGAGCTCACGTGTCAAGGCGGGCAGGAGTGTGCAAGTGTTTCTGTGTTGCCCTGACACACTGCATGTGAAGCATTAACAATCTGCCTGTATGCATGCCTAGATATCTATCAAACAGTTAGACAAAGTGTTTGTTGCGTAGGTGACTTTAGTCTGTAATCCATTACATTTAGCTGAATGATTGAAGGGCTAGACATCAAATATTCAAAGGAAATAGTCACCGACTAACAACACAAACATGAATGACAGCTTGACCCAAGGACAGTTTATTTTCCGACAACAAGTCGGGAAAACTGGCTTGGCGCTTCTAGTGTTGAGGCTGTTCATCATGGCACAGAATGTATTTAGAAACAGCAATCTCTTGTTGTAGGCTAGCACACACACATGCTCCTCTCACACACACCGGCTCCTCACACACACACAAACTCACACATGCTCACACACGCACCCACACACAGGCCGACATGCACATTGACACTCATACACAGTAATACATCCCTGCTCCCCCCTGTGGCCCCAGAGGGCCGAGCCCCAGTCGCTGGCCCAGAAGCTCCTGAAGGTTCCCTCAGTGGAGTCCCTGCTCCGCTCAGCCGGCCGTGCCGAGGGCCTGTTCCGCTCCGCCTCCCGGGAGTCCCTGCCCCCCCTGGGGGAGGCGGAGCCCCCTGCCTATGACCCCCCCTCCGACCTGGAGAGCGAGGTTGAGGAGGGGGAAGGGGGGGAGGTTTCTAAGGAACAACAGCCTCACCGTCTGGCAAGGCTGGAGAAGAGCCTGGGCAAGTACCGAGTGAAGTACTCTGAGGTGAGTACACACACACCATACACACACACCATACACACACACCATACACACACACCATACACACACACCATACACACACACCATACACACACACCATACACACACACCATACACACTACACACACACCATACACACACACCATACACACACACACCATACACACACACCATACACACACACCATACACACACACCATACACACACACCATACACACACACCATACACACACACCATACACACACACCATACACACACACCATACACACTACACACACCATACACACTCAGGGTTTCCCGCCGAAAATGTATAAGTTAAGGTGGTAGGGTGAGGTTTGCCAGCAGACCGACAAAAACATTTATTGTATTTTTTTATTTAATGCGTTCTGCAGAGAAGGGAGACTGGCGTTGGTCACGGTTTGGAATGAAACAGGACAGAGTAACAGCAGATATCGCTCAGAAATGGCTTTTTTTTTCTTTCTTTTTTTACGACGTAGTTGCCTTAACCCTTGTGCTGCCTTCGGGTCACATGACCCAAAGGTTCACAATGAACCATCGTTGTGTTTACCCAATTTTACCCAATAGAAAAACAATAAATAGCATTTTCTTTTAACCTTCGCAAAGTGGGGGGTCTGAGACAGCCCGACGGTTAAAAGAAAATTCCTCACTTTGTTTTTGTATGCTGTAAAGTTGTCGCAATACAACGGTGGGTCACAATGACTGATGGGTCAGAATGACCCGAAGATAACACAAGGGTTAACTGCAAAGTGCTGCGGGAAACCCTGACACTACACACTACACACACCATACACACTACACACACACTACACACACCATACACACTACACACACAGACACCATACACACACCACACGTCAGTGGAGTCAGGTGGCTGAGCGGTGAGGGAGTCGGGCTAGTAATCCGAACGTTGCCAGTTCGATTCCCGGTCATGCCAACTGACGTTGTGTCCTTGGGCAAGGCACTTCACCCTACTTGCCTCGGGGGGAATGTCCTTGTACTTACTGTAAGTCGCTCTGGATAAGAGCGTCTGCTAAATGACTAAATGTAAATGTACACTACACACGGTGTGTGTGTAGTGTGTATGGTATGTGTAGTGTGTATGGTGTGTGTGTGTGTAGCGTGCGTGTACATTTACATTAACAACACACACTACACACACACTACACACATGCTACACACTACACACACCATACACACTACACACACCATACACACTACACACACACTACACATGCTACACACACTACACACATGCTACACACTACACACTACACACATGCTACACACTACACACACCATACACACGTTACACGCTGCACACTACACGCTACACACACACTACAACTGCGCCATACACACACACATTACACACCATACACACACACCATACACACCATAGACACACTACACGCACACACTACACACACACGCACACACAGTACACACCCCTGTATGTATTCACCTCGACAATATGCATCTCACACTATCAACTGTGTTCATCTCTCCCTCCCTCCATATCTCCCTTCCTCTCTCCCTTTCTGCATCTCTCTCTCGCTCTCTTTCAGCTGGTGACAGCGTACCGTTCAGTACAGCGGGATAAAGAGAAAACCCAGGTAATTAGCATGTTAGCTAACAGTTCCACTCCTCCTGCAGTTAGCATGTTAGGTAACAGCTCAACTCCTCCTGCAGTTAGCATGTTAGCTAACAGCTCCACTCCTCCTGCAGTTAGCATGTTAGCTAACAGCTCAACTTCTCCTGCAGGTAGCATGTTAGCTAACAGCTCAACTCCTCCTGCAGTTAGCATTTTAGTAAGTAAGTAAGTAAGTAAGACTATTTATATAGCACATTTCATACAAGAATTGTAGCTCAAGGTGCTTTACATAAAATCAATAATACAAGTGATAAACAATTCAAACCAAAATAAAAATCCCAATAAGATCTCTGTTCAAGAGAGAAAACAACTTTAAACATGCATCTTAAAAGTAACATATACATTTGGTTCACCCCTGATCTGTATATATAAAACCATACACTCTGTTAACAGATCCTTTCCCCAGGTCAAGAGTATGGGCCGTATTCTCTGTTAACGGATCCTTTGCCTCAGATCAAGAATACAGATTGTTTTACATATTTGTTTAAATACTTCACGCGACCAGAGTTCTTGTACGCTATCAGAGTTTGCCAACTCTGACCTAGACAAAGTAAAAATAGCAAGTCAAATAATGACCCAAATTTACTAAACCAAGATTATACAATAATATAACTAATAAAAGTAGGAAAACCCCTTTGAGATAAAATTACTTAAATGCTTCGGTAAAAAGGTAGGTTTTAAGATGTCTTTTAAAAATGTCTAGAGTGTTTGCTTCCCTAATATCTATGGGTAATTTGTTCCATAGTTTTGGGGTGTAATTGACAAAGGCCGAATCATCAATCTTCTTATGACTGCTTCTGGTGACCTCTAATAGGCCTGCATTTGATGATCGCAGTGTTCTAGCTGGTGTGTAGTTTATAAAGGAGTTAGCAATGTAGCTAGGTCCTTGTCCGTGTAGAGCTTTGTATGTGAGGAAAAGGACCTTAAAGTCAATTCTGAAGGTAACATGGAGCCAGTGTAAAGTAGCTAGGACAGGACTAATGTGTTCTCTCCTTTTAGTTTTGGTTAATAATCTAGCTGCAAAATTTTGAATGAGCTGTAGTCTTTCAGTGGTTTTCTTGGGAAGACCAGTGAAAAGTGCGTTACAGTAGTCCAGCCGGCTGGATATAAAAGCATGAATTAACTTCTCTGCATCATTTTGGTTTATGAATGGTCGTACCTTTGCTATATTCCTCAGGTGAAAGAAAGCTGTTTTGGTCACTTTATTAATGTGAGAGTTGAAATTCAAATCTGAGTCCAGGATTACACCGAGACTCGTCACCTCTGGTTTAAGACAGGGGGTTAAGCCTCCAAGATTCTTAATAAGCATCTCTCTTTTGGATTTGGGGCCACATAGTAGGACTTCGGTTTTGTCTTCATTTAATTTAAGAAAGTTATCATTCATCCATTTGTTTATTGCCAACAGGCAGTTGGTAATGGAATTGATGGCCGTTGCATCGTTGGGTTCAGTGGATATATATAGTTGTGTGTCATCCGCATAGCTATGGAAATCTATGTTATGTTCTCTAATTATGTCGCCGAGTGGTAACATATAAAGAGAAAAAAGTAATGGACCTAAGCAGCTTCCTTGAGCAACCCCGTAGCAGTTCTCATGTTTCTTGGACCTATGGTCACCTAAACTAACATAAAACTTCCTTCCTGTGATATATGATTTCAGCCAGTTCAATACACTATCCGTGAACCCAATAAGCTTTTCCAGTCTATTGATTAGGATGTCGTGATCAATTGTATCAAATGCTGCACTGAGATCTAACAGGATAAGGATAGAGACTTTATTTGCATCAGAGTTTAGTCTGAGGTCGCTAATTATTTTGGTGAGAGCAGTTTCAGTACTGTGATATTTCCTGAAACCTGACTGCGAGACTTCCAGGATGTTATTTTCTTCAAGAAAAGAATTTAATTGGACTAAAACTATCTTTTCCAGTACTTTACTAATAAATGGAAGGTTTGATATTGGTCTGTAATTTGCAAGTAGACTGTTATCCAATTTGGGTTTCTTTAATAGGGGCTTTACAACAGCTGTTTTGAAGGCATCTGGGAAGACGCCAGTTCTAAGGGATGTGTTTATAATCTCTAGCACCGGACCTGAGACACTATCAAACACTTGCTTAAAGAATGTTGTGGGTATAGGATCAATATCTGAGGTTGTGGAGTTAGATTCGCTGACAATTTTGGAAAGTTCACTAAGTGTGATACAGGTAAATGTGCTCATGGTTATGTTGCAGAATCTACTGATGTCAGTTTCGACCCCACTATTAATAATACTAGCTCTGATCAAAGTTATTTTGTTCTTGAAGAACAAAGCAAGCTCTTCACATTTAACTGCTGAGGATGGAGGTGGGGCAGGGACAGTGTTTAGCAGCTGGTCAATGGTGGAGAAAAGAACTCTGGAATTTCTGGCATTTTCTGTAATAATGTTGGAGAAATATTCTCTCCTTGCTAGACGGATGGTTTTGTTATAGGTGGTTAGTGTATCTTTGTAGATATTGTAGTGGATATTGATCTTTGTTATCCTCCATTTTCTCTCTGCTGCACGGCATTTTCTTTTCGTTTCACTAACATTTTTATTTCTCAGCCATGGGGAGGTTATGCTTGTGCACTTCTTTTTGGTTTTCAGTGGTGCAACAGAGTCTAACACAGATAATAGTGCATCATTGAGGTTCTCTACCATTTCATTCAGAGAGCAATCATGATTAGTCGGCTCATATAGAGCAAATTGTTCAGAAAATGTCATCATAGCTGTATCGTCTAAATATCTTCTATAGACTAAGAATTCTTTTTTGTTTTTTGTTAGGATAATTTCCACATTAAAAAGTATATAATGATGGTCTGAGAGGGGTAGATCAGTTATTGAAATATTATTGATATTTAGTCCAGTTGTTATCACTAGATCTAGTGTGTTTCCGTGTCGGTGTGTTGGGTCTGTTATGTGTTGAGTTAGATTGAAACTGTCAAGGAGATTTAAGAGCTCAATAGTTCTTGGGTCTGCTTTTTTATTTACTTGGATATTTAAGTCTCCGTTTAAAACTACTTTGTCATATCTAGTGACACATAGTGATAATAGTTCAGAGAATTCTTGTATGAATATTGGCGAGTGCTTGGGTGGCCGATATATAATAACAAAAAGTATTGATTCGGTTTTGAGCTCTATAGCAAGATATTCATATGATGTGAATTCACCTAGCTCAGTGATTTTGAACAACAGTTTAGAGGAGAAAATAGCTGCGACTCCTCCACCTTTTTTTGATGTCCTTGAAACTTGGTGAAAGCTGTAATCGGGCGGACACGCTTCTATCAAAGTTGCTGTTGCCGTGTCATTGTTTAGCCAGGTTTCTGTTAGACAGATGCAGTCTAAGTTGTTTTCTTTGACCAGATCATTAACTAGAAATGTTTTGTTATTTAGTGATCTAACATTTAGAAGGGCCAGTTTCATCTGTGAGGTATTAACAGGGGTAGATAAATCTGTTGGAAGAATATGGATAGTTATGTGACTTCTAACACTAGTTTCAGGTTTGTAACCATGCATTTTACCATGCCATTTTCTGTTTGTGATGATGACTGGTATGTCCAATGAAATAGCATGGTGGCTGTCCTAGCGTAGCTTTTCTTTGGGAAAGTCTCTGTCACTGAGCTGTTCCATCACAAGGGAATTCATCCGGGGGGTGCAGATCTGTTAGCTAACAGTTCCACTGCTCCTGCAGTTAGCATGTTAGCTAACAGCTCAACTCCTCCTGCAGTTAGCATGTTAGCTAACAGCTCAACTCCTCCTGCAGTTAGCATGTTAGGTAACAGCTCAACTCCTCCTGCAGTTAGCATGTTAGCTAACAGCTCCACTCCTCCTGCAGTTAGCATGTTAGCTAACAGCTCAACTTCTCCTGCAGGTAGTATGTTAGCTAACAGCGCCACTCCTCCTGCAGTTAGCATGTTAGCTAACAGCTCCACTGCTCCTGCAGTTAGCATGTTAGCTAACAGCTCAACTCCTCCTGCAGTTAGCATGTTAGCTAACAGCTCCACTCCTCCTGTAGTTAGCATGTTAGCTAACAGCTCCACTCCTCCTGCAGCTAGCATGTTAGCTAACAGCTCCACCTTTATGTGGCCTAGCGTGTGATCAGTGAGGGTTAAGTTTGCTGATGTTACACTCTTCTCCTCAGGTTATCCTCAGCCAGAGTCAAGACAAAGCCTTACGAAGGATCGGAGAGCTGAGAGAGGTGCTCTACAATCCTGTCTGGATCTGCTTGCCTGCCTCCTGCCTGGCTCTCTTCTCATCTCTACTCTCCTCTCACCTCTCCTTTCCTTTCCTCTTATCTCTCCTTTCCTCTCCCCTCATCTCTCCTTTCCTTTCCTCTTATCTCCCTTTTCCTCTCCCCTCATCTCTCCTTTCCTCTCCTCTCATCTCTTCTTTACTCTCCTCCTTTCCTCTCCTCTCATCTCTCCTTTCCTTTCCTCTTATGTCTCCTTTCCTCTCCCCTCATCTCTCCTTTCCTCTCCTCTCATCTCTCCTTTACTCTCCTCTCCTTTCCTCTCCTCTTTACTTTCCTCTCCTCTCATCTCTCCTTTCCTCTCATCTTTACATTCCTCTCATCTCTCCTTTCCTCTCCCCTCATCCCTCCTTTCCTCTCCTCATCTCTCCTTTCCTCTCCTCATCTCTCCTTTCCTCTTATATCTCATTTCCTCTCCCCTCATCTCTCCTTTCCTCTCCTCCTCTAATCTCTCCTTTCCTTTCCTCTCCTCTCATCTCTCCTTTCCTCTCCTCTCATGTCTCCTTTCTTCTCTCGTCTACTCTCATCTCTCTTGTCACCACTCATCTCATCCCCTCCCATCTCTATCCTCTTATCGCTCATCTCTCCTCTCCTTTCCTTTCTCATCTCTTTCCTGTCATCTCATCTCTCTTCTCTCATCTCTGCTCTCCTCGCTCCTCTCTCCTCTTTTCTCCTCTCTTACTTTCTCCTCTCCTCTCCTGCCTCACTTTGTACACCTGTGTTTAAATATAAACCTGTGTGTGTGTAGGAGCTTCAGATGGACCAGCAGGCTAAGAAGCACCTGCAGGATGAGTTTGATTCTGTGCTGGAGGAGAAAGATCAGATGATCACAGTTCTGCAGACACAGGTAGTGTTTGTTATTGTTGTGTGTGTTATCAAGACTGTAGACTGTGTGTTTTCTGACTGTGTGTTATCTAGACTGTGTGTGTGTAATCTAGAGTGTGTTTGTTATCTAGGATGTGTGTAATCTAGAGTGTGTTTGTTATCTAGGATGTGTGTGTAATCTAGTGTGTTTGTTATCTAGGCTGTGTGTGTAATCTAGAGTGTGTTTGTTATCTTGGATGTGTGTGTAATCTAGAGTGTGTTTGTTATCTAGGATGTGTGTGTAATCTAGAGTGTGTTTGTTATCTAGGATGTGTGTGTAATCTAGAGTGTGTTTGTTATCTAGACTGTGTGTGTGTAATCTAGAGTGTGTTTGTTATCTAGGATGTGTGTGTAATCTAGAGTGTGTTTGTTATCTAGGATGTGTGTGTAATCTAGAGTGTGTTTGTTATCTAGACTGTGTGTGTGTAATCTAGAGTGTGTTTGTTATCTAGGATGTGTGTGTAATCTAGAGTGTGTTTGTTATCTAGGATGTGTGTGTAATCTAGTGTGTTTGTTATCTAGGGTGTGTGTGTTATCTAGGATGTGTGTTTGTTATCTAGGGTGTGTGTGTAATCTAGAGTGTGTTTGTTATCTAGGATGTGTGTGTAATCTAGTGTGTTTGTTATCTAGGATGTGTGTGTAATCTAGTGTGTTTGTTATCTAGGGTGTGTGTGTTATCTAGAGTGTGTTTGTTATCTAGGATGTGTGTGTAATCTAGTGTGTTTGTTATCTAGAGTGTGTTTGTTATCTAGGATGTGTGTGTAATCTAGTGTGTTTGTTATCTAGGATGTGTGTGTAATCTAGAGTGTGTTTGTTATCTAGGATGTGTGTGTAATCTAGTGTGTTTGTTATCTAGGATGTGTGTGTAATCTAGTGTGTTTGTTATCTAGGGTGTGTGTGTTATCTAGGATGTGTGTGTGTAATCTAGAGTGTGTTTGTTATCTAGGGTGTGTGTGTGTAATCTAGAGTGTGTTTGTTATCTAGGGTGTGTGTGTGTAATCTAGAGTGTGTTTGTTATCTAGGGTGTGTGTGTAATCTAGAGTGTGTTTGTTATCTAGGGTGTGTTTGTTATCTAGGGTGTGTGTGTAATCTAGAGTGTGTTTGTTATCTAGGGTGTGTGTGTGTAATCTAGAGTGTGTTTGTTATCTAGGGTGTGTGTGTGTAATCTAGAGTGTGTTTGTTATCTAGAGTGTGTTTGTTATCTAGGGTGTGTTTGTTATCTAGGGTGTGTGTGTGTAATCTAGAGTGTGTTTGTTATCTAGGGTGTGTGTGTAATCTAGAGTGTGTTTGTTATCTAGGGTGTGTGTGTAATCTAGAGTGTGTTTGTTATCTAGGGTGTGTGTGTGTAATCTAGAGTGTGTTTGTTATCTAGGGTGTGTGTGTGTAATCTAGAGTGTGTTTGTTATCTAGAGTGTGTTTGTTATCTAGGGTGTGTGTGTGTAATCTAGAGTGTGTTTGTTATCTAGAGTGTGTTTGTTATCTAGGGTGTGTTTGTTATCTAGGGTGTGTGTGTGTGTAATCTAGAGTGTGTTTGTTATCTAGGGTGTGTGTGTGTAATCTAGAGTGTGTTTGTTATATAGAGTGTATTTGTTATCTAGGGTGTGTGTGTGTAATCTAGAGTATGTTTGTTATCTAGGGTGTGTGTGTGTAATCTAGGGTGTGTGTTATCTAGTGGGGGTTGTCTAGACTGTGTTATCTAGACTGTGTGTGTTATCTAGACTTTGTGTGTGTTTTCTGACTGTGTGTGTTTTCTGACTGTGTGTTATCTAGACTGTGTGTTATCTGACTGTGTTTTCTAGACTGTGTGTGTGTAATATAGTGTGAGTGTTATCTAGACCAGGGGTTCTCAAACTTTTCAGTCCACGACCCCTAAAATAATGGTGCCAGTGACTCGCGACCCCCGCATCCACGGAGGTGGTTTACTTATACGTGGGAGTAAAAATAGGCCCTGGATCTGATCCTGACCGGACCACCAGAACCGGCCCCCGTATACGCCACCACAGCTAACCTGTTAATGCATGAAATGCTTGATGTGATGCTAGTTCGGGAGTTCGATAGTAAATGCCAGCGCGTGTAGCGCGCAAGCCAAATTCTTTGGCCTTTATTTGAGCGCAATTTTTTTGGGGAGCTTTAGTGTAAAATAAACAGCTGTTTTTCAATTGGTAAAACCTTATCTAGTGAAGGTGATGTATTTTTATCTCTTAATTTTTCAGCCCCACCCTTACGTTTCTTAGCCTGGTTTTCCATCGTTATTCTTCTCCCGGTGCTCCTGATGGCCAGTCCGCTACTGCGGAGCTGTGCCGCGGTGGTGGATTTTCAAGTCATATTATTTTAAATTCTCGTACTATCAAGGGGTGCTGCAGCACCCTCAGCACCCCTGGTTCCCACGGCCATGGGTATTCCCTCTCCACTGAAATCCAAAACTCTGAGAACGCTGTCTTTAACGTTCGGTCGCTTGACAGTTCAACTAATGCGTCCTCCTGCTTGGATGTCAGATGGTTTGCCATACTTACAGTGAATGGAAAATCAAAAGGCTGATGGCTTTTTTATTTGCATGCATTAATTTAACTACTATTTTTAATAGTAGTGAAATAAATTCGCGACCCCCTAATAAATAGTAGGGGGTCGCGAATTAATAATTTTAAATTTGCGACCCCCACTTTGAGAACCACTGATCTAGACTGTGTGTGTTATCTTGGCTGTGTGTGTATTATCTAGACTGTGTGTGTGTGTTATCTAGACTGTGTGTGTTATATAGGCTGTGTGTGTGTTCTCTGTGTGTGTGTTATCTAGGCTGTGTGTGTGTTCTCTGTGTGTGTGTGTTATCTAGGCTATGTGTGTGTTATCTAAACACTGTGTGTGTGTGTGTTATCCTAGACCTAGGCTGTGTGTGTGTATTATCTGTATGGAGTGGTATGTGTGTGTATAAAGTGGTGTGTGTGTGTGTGTATGGATGTGTGTTTGGAAGGGGGGGAGATTTACTTAGAAAGAGAGAGATTTCGTTAAAAACATTGATTTACTGAATATTACTAATTGTTTGTATGGTGAACTCCCATCAGCTGTAACATACATACCTCCCAGCAGACATGTTACACTCAGCTGTAACATACATACCTCCCAGCAGACATTTAATATCAATAAGCTCGCATTCACTATTAAGAATAGGAAACTAAGATCACGGATACTGTCAAAATTAAAAAATAAAAGGTGATTTTAAGAGATGAGTCAACCAAAGTCCACCAAAAGTATGCTATGTGAGCTTAAACAAGTTTGTCCAATAAACTGCGCATTGTCGCTGTTTCATATAAGTCACCAACGAGACGATAACAAAATAAACTATTAATTGAAAATCAAAGCAAACTAATTATTTGCATTTGTTTTTGAGAATATCTAACAGCAAAACAATTGAACATGTTCTCACAAGATTCACTTTTCCTGAAAGGTCCATCTTGAAAACAGCAGCAATAATAAACAGCGATCGCAGTTGGTAGATAACGGATCGATCTCTCTCACTAACGGATTGCCCTCTTTCAGGCTCTCACGAGTGCTTATCCAATCACAGTACGTGTACATGTCAAGTTCAGCTTAAGACCTTCTAGCTGGCCTTGGTGTCGCAGACTCGAGATCTGATTGGCTATCGCAACTGACTGTCTCTGTTCACTTACAGTGCACGGGAGTCTGCTCTGTTGATTCTGAAGGCCTCAGGCAGATTTCATAGAACCTGACAACACAAGCTAGATGAAATATGATTGGATAAAAACTACCATAATATACAACACTGTCGGAAGCTCAACCAAGTGGATATAACATGACATGAGAAGACTATGGAGAATAATTTTTGTTATTTATGTCAGTGTATTTATTGAATGACATTAAGATGGGGGAAAATTACAAAGAAAAAATATATAACCGCAATTCTTTTTAATAATTTTATTTACATATAAATAATAATAATAACAAACAAAAAAAATCTTAATATGTTTAGGCCAGCAGAGAAGGCCTTGCTGGCCCTGAAGGCCCATCATACATATCTCACAGCCAGGGGCGGATCTAAAAAAAATATTCATGGGGTGGCAAGAGATTTTGAGGGGTGGCACCTTGTGGCGTGTTTGTGTGAGTTAAAAATAAAAATAATAAAGGCTGTGCAACATGTATGCATAGTCAGTGAACACTCTGAAATGGATTTTAGGTATATAGGTCACATGACCCAAAAGCTATTGAAGTTTGAAGATTTATTTTAAAATAACACAATAAAATAAAATAACACAATACTGGGCGTCCGAATATCTGTTGAATATCGAACTTCAAACTAACTTTACCATGGTCATATTTGTTGTTGCTTTCCCAAAGCATTCACAAGTTGACATTATTAACCTCAATTCAACAGGAAAACTAACCCTAACTCCGTTAGCCCTGCACTTTTCTAATTATTCTTAGTCATTAAAGGTCCCATGGCATGAAAATTTCACTTTGAGGTTACTTAACATTAATATGAGTTCCCCTAGCCTGCCTTTGGTCCCCCAGTGGCTAGAAATGTTAAACCAAGCCCTGGGTATTCTTCTCCGCCTTTGAGAAAATGAAAGTCCAAACGGTCCGATCTTGAACCTTTCCCCTTATGTCGTCATAAGGGGAAAGGTTACCTCCCCTTTCTCTGATTTGCCCGCCCAGAGAATTTGGCCCGCCAATGAGAAAATGATCTAAGACCATGCAAGCGCAATATTGTTTTTTCCTCGAGAGACATCATGGCTTGCAAAAGACCGAAGCATGGCAGTTAGCCCCGCCTCTCCCCTCCTCATAGCATTTAAAGCTATAGACACAGAAATGGCACGTCCTAAGGAAAGCTCATTGTGGGACAGTTCGTAGTGGCTGTAATTTAAATTCTGCAACCAAGGCTGAATTTGGGGAAAGAGACTTCAGATACAGTATTAGGGGACCACTAAGGCCAATATAAAAGCATCCAAAAACAGCATGCCATGGGACCTTTAAAAGATAATTGCTTAACACCTCATTCCTCCGGTGTGGTCTGCTGTCCGTGCCGACGATTGCTTCCTTGAGTTGAAGCCTTCTATGGTCAGTTCGCGCCTTCCTTGTGTTCAATAGGGAGTCAGGTGGTTGAGCGGTGAGGGAGTCGGGCAAGTAATCAGAAGGTCGCCGGTTCGATTCCTGGCCGTGTCAAAATGACGTTGTGTCCTTGGGCAAGGCACTTCACCCTACTTGCCTCGGGGGAATGTCCCTGTACTTACTGTAAGTCGCTCTGGATAAGAGCGTCTGATAAATGACTAAATGTAAATGCAAATGAAAGCAACTTCGGCCGGCGGTGTGGGGAGGGTGGATGGAGTCGTTTCGTGCTGCATTTACTTGCATTCGGATATTAGAAATTCGCTCTCGCAAATGTCCGATGAGCCACAACTTTTCTATGTTTTCAAAGCTGCCAACTGGGGTGGCAGCTGGGATGGCAAGGCTATTTTAGGGTGGCTGTTGCCACCCCATGCCACCCCGGTAGATCCGCCCCTGCTCGCAGCAGACATGTTACAGACGTGTTACATTCAGCTGTAACACACACACCCCCCAGCAGACATGTTACATTCAGCTGCTTTAAATATAAAATGTAGAACATAAAATGTAGAAAATGTACAATGCAATAACAATGCAAAATGCTACACCTAAACCCACCACTAGGTGTCACTATTAACACATGTTTAAATGGGTCATAGAATGATTTTATAGGGTACTTCACACTGTTCCTTAAGGTCTATGAATAGGGTATGTAACATTGGTTGGGCTGAAAATGGCCCGGGTGCTGTTCTATGCACCCTAATGCAACCCTGTGAAATAACCCTAGAATGAAACAAGAGGTTTTCTCAGTTTTATGGTATGCTCATGAATATTTAGATGAGCTGCGCGCTGATTGGTTGTTTTACAACGAGTGAAGCTGTGGAGCAAAGACGCAACATATCCAAACATGCATCGTGAATTGTAGATTTACATGACAACACAGGTTATTTATTCGAATGAAACACAGTCAGGAAAATGAAATAACGTTAGCCCCATTGCCAATAAACTAAATCATCACACATTCTACCTATGCTAGATTCAGGATACATTAGCATTGCTAATAACTGTTAACGACAAAATCATACTTACAGCTTGCGGTTGTGATGACCATACGGTCGGATGTGTATGTAAATTTTGAGCTGTGACAAAGGTACAGACCAGAGCCAAATGGGGTGGAACCATCGAGTTGCCGTCAACTCGTGGATTTTTGGAAACCGCCCGTTTTACAGCGGCAGTTTCAAATAGTGAGATTTGCATAGGAATGAGGTGTCAATGGGACTTGAGGTTCTCTTTATGTCCATGTTACCCACCCAACTGTCGTTGTTCAACTATGACAAGGTAAACTCGGTTTTTGCATTCTATGACCCCTTTAAATAATACATCTTAATTCAAATGCTTAGAGGGCAGAACAAATATGTATGTATGTATATATCAAATCAAATGGATTTTTGTCTGTATGTCGTACTGTGTGGACCCCAGGAAGAGTGTTGGATGTTGTCATGGTGTCCTGAAACAGTCCTCCATCCTGACCTAACGTGTGGTTCCTCATGGCAGGTGGCCCTGATGAAGAAGCGCCTGAAGGGGGCTGCTGGAGGAGCCATGACCCAGGACAGTGAGCCGTCCCTGGGCCAGGAGACTGCAGACCCTACCTCCCCCCAGAGCCCCTCCAGAGACCCTGCAGCAGACTCAGGGGCCAGTGATGGTGAGATCGGTGTTGTGTGTGTAACCGTGGTGTGTGTGTAACCGTGGTGTGTGGGTGGAACCGTGGTTTGTGTGGGTGGAACCGTGGTGTGTGGGTGGAACCGTGGTGTGTGTGTGGAACCGTGGTGTGTGGGTGGAACCGTGGTGAGTGTGTGGAACCGTGGTGTGTGGGTGGAACCGTGGTGAATGTGTGGAACCGTGGTGTTTGACTGTGGTGTGTGTGTAACTGTGGTGTGTGTGTGTGTGTGTAACTGTGGCGAGTGTGTGTGACCGTGGTGTTTTGACTGGTGTTAACGTCCCGTCCAGCAGGGGGCGATGGGGGTCCAGGCCAGACCTTGCAGGCGCTGCAGAAGAGGGTGAAGAGGCAGGAGAACATCCTCCAGAGGTGCTGTTGCCTCGTTTTAAAATCTCCTTGTTTTAAAATCACCTTGTTTTTTCTTTTGTGTGTATACCATCTCCTGTGTGTGTGTGTGTGTAACCTGTCTTGTGTGAATGTCTGTGTGTGTAACCTGTTCTGTGTGTGTGTGCAGGTGTAAGGAAGTGTTGAGGACCCATCAGGAGCGCAGCGCTCAACTGGGCAGTGAGAACGAGGCTCTGCAGCAGCAGCTGCAGGAGAGGCTGCAGGAGCTGGAGAAGACCAAGGTAGGTCCTGTTGGGTCACCGTGTGGTCAGGTGTGTCACCCTGTGGTCAGGTGTGTAACCCTGTGGTCAGGTGTGTCACCGTGTGGTCAGGTGTGTCACCGTGTGGTCAGGTGTGTCACCGTGTGGTCAGGTGTGTAACCCTGTGGTAGTGTTGGGTGTGTCACCGTGTGGTCAGGTGTGTCACCGTGTGGTCAGGTGTGTCACCGTGTGGTCAGGTGTGTCACCGTGTGGTCAGGTGTGTCACCGTGTGGTCAGGTGTGTAACCCTGTGGTAGTGTTGGGTGTGTCACCGTGTGGTCAGGTGTGTCACCGTGTGGTCAGGTGTGTCACCGTGTGGTCAGGTGTGTAACCCTGTGGTCAGGTGTGTAACCGTGTGGTCAGGTGTGTAACCCTGTGGTCAGGTGTGTAACCGTGTGGTAGTGTTGGGTGTGTCACCGTGTGGTCAGGTGTGTAACCGTGTGGTCAGGTGTGTAACCGTGTGGTAGTGTTGGGTGTGTCACCGTGTGGTCAGGTGTGTAACCGTGTGGTAGTGTTGGGTGTGTCACCGTGTGGTCAGGTGTGTAACCCTGTGGTCAGGTGTGTAACCCTGTGGTCAGGTGTGTAACCGTGTGGTCAGGTGTGTAACCGTGTGGTCAGGTGTGTAACCCTGTGGTCAGGTGTGTAACCGTGTGGTAGTGTTGGGTGTGTAACCCTGTGGTCAGGTGTGTAACCGTGTGGTAGTGTTGGGTGTGTAACCCTGTGGTCAGGTGTGTAACCGTGTGGTAGTGTTGGGTGTGTCACCGTGTGGTCAGGTGTGTAACCGTGTGGTAGTGTTGGGTGTGTCACCGTGTGGTCAGGTGTGGTAGTGTTGGGTGTGTCACCGTGTGGTCAGGTGTGTAACCGTGTGGTAGTGTTGGGTGTGTAACCGTGTGGTCAGGTGTGTAACCGTGTGGTAAGGTGTGTAACCGTGTGTTCAGGTGTGTAACCGTGTGGTCAGCTGTGTAACCGTGTGGTAGTGTTGGGTGTGTAACCGTGTGGTAGTGTTGGGTGTGTAACCGTGTGGTCAGGTGTGTAACCGTGTGGTAAGGTGTGTAACCGTGTGTTCAGGTGTGTAACCGTGTTGTCAGGTGTGTAACCGTGTGGTAGTGTTGGGTGTTTACATTTTAGTCATTTAGCAGACACTCTTATCCAGAGCACCTTACAGTAAGTACAGGGACATTCCCCCGAGGCAAGTAGGGTGAAGTGCCTTGCCCAAGGACACAACGTCATTTGACATGGCCGGGAATTGAACTAGCGACCTTCTGATTACTAGCCCGATTCTCTAACTGCTCAGCCACCTGACTCCCTTTAACCGTGTGGTCAGGTGTGTAACAGTGTGGTCAGGTGTGTGGTAGTGTTGCGTGTGCAGTGTTTCCCCAACCATTGTTTTGGAGGGGCGGCCCGCCCCCCATTGTTGCTAGTCCACAAATGCTCTAATAAATGCACAGAATAGCTTCATCTTCTCCTGCTAGGCTACCTGTTTGCGCTGCCAGGTATGTCACACTGCCTTGCGGGGCCTGTCACATGACTTCCATTGAAAATTAATGGGAGGCAACATTTTAGTCTACCCCCCCATGAAAAGAATCCTTGGAAAAACACTGTCACTGGTGCCACTGCAGTTTGTCACAACACAATGCAGCCTTGTCTGGAATAGGAAGAGGTTTGGGTGGAGCTGTGTGTGTGTTTAGCTGTGTGTGGGAGAGTGTGTGGATGGAACTGGGTGTATGTGTGTACATTTGTGTGTTTGTCTGTGTCTTTGTGTGTAGGTGCGTGTGTGTGTGTGTGTGTGTGTGTGTGTGCGTGTGTGCGTGCGTGTGGATGAAGCTTGGTGTCTGGGAACCCGATTTTTCCTGTGACAGGAAGAGCAGAGGGTTAGAGCAGAGGTTAACAGCCTCGCTAAATAGCGTGGAAGCTCCTTGCCCTACTCATCCTCTCTCGCTCTCTCTCTCTCTCCCTCTATCTCTTCTCTCTCTCTCTCTCCCTCTATCTCTTCTCTCTCTTCTCTCTCTCTCTCTCTCGCTCTCTCTCTCTCTCTCTCTCTCTCTCTCTCTTCTCTCTCTCACAAAGACACAGATGCACACACCATACGCACATACACACACATAGAAACACATACATCCTTCACACCAGTGTACCTGTGGTGATATCTGTTTAACCCTTGTGCTGCCTTCGGGTCACATGACCCAAAGGTTCATAACGAACCATCGTTGTGTTTACCCAGTTTTACCCAATACAAAAACAAATAAAAATAATTTTCTTTTAACCTTTGCAATGTGGGGGGTCTGCGACAGCCCAACGGTTAAAAGAAAATGCTTCACTTTGTTTTTGTATGAGGTAAATTTGTCGCAATACGACGGTGGGTCACACGGCTGATGGGTCAGAATGACCCGAAGATAACACAAGGGTTAAACAAAAGAACCGGGAATAATATTTGATTGGATCTATAATCATTCAACACTTCTTGCATGTTATGAATTGTATTCTGCTAAATAATTAGGTGAACATCTCATAACTGTCAATATGATAATGGCCCCTGTCATTGTCAATAACAATCAGTGCAATTACCACACCTGGAAGTGTTTCTAACCCTATTAATATTAATTTGTGTCAGTGAACATTTATAGGCAATTATAGGTGGGACAAGATGCTCACGCACGTGGACTTAGTTTCCAGTGAGTTAAAGAGAAAACGCGTTTGCATTGTTTTATAAATCAGAATATTTTTGTGCGCACGCACATCCCACTCCTGAATAAATCACAAAGTGCACCTGCGCGAGCGTCTTGTCCCACGCACTTTCTGTGTTTCGTTTGTTGGCATAGTTTTCACGTGAATTCTACGCACAGTTTTATAATTGAGGCCCCTGGCCCCTGCAGGGTCTCTTTGTGTGGATTACAGGGATGGAAATTACATTTTTTGTCCACCGGCCCCTGTGGCAGGTGGATTTCAAAATCTACCAGATCTACCAGCCACTCAATGTTTTTACCAGCCACTTTCTTGTTTTTAACCGACAATGTGTAACTGCATGTGAAAATGAAAACTACAAGATCTACAATACTTAAGCAGTTCATTTAATCTCAGTCTCAATGAAACACTGACACTTTCTCTTTTATACATACACAAACAACAAACTGATATACATTTCATTAAATGAGTAGGGCAGATTAAACAACAAACTAACATTCCTCCACCCATCCTCCCCACTCCCAGTACAGTTTACTCCTGCTCATCAGAATCAGATTGTGAAGTTTCTGAGGTGCTTTCCTGAGCGTTCTTCTTCCACGACAGGGCGAACATGAAGGGGCTTATTTTCCCGATAATGACAACGGCGTTCTATACATTGTCCCGCTTATTACACGGCTACTTGCCAAACAAAAAACTTAACACAGTGTGTCTTATTACAATTTATATGTTACCATTTGTAGTGTTGATCAGCAGAGAAATAGTTCGCCAAAGACGTTGAACTTCATAGACGTTGAACATTCTTTAGGCTTCAAATCAGCGTGCTACGAAAGACGTGAATCCGCCACTTCTCTTGACAGCGGTCAGTTATACATAGCAACGGTCTGTTATCGAAAAATAATTGACCGCAGAACGTTGGGAAGCCCCATTCAAGTGAATGGGGCTTTCTACAGCATTAACAACAGCCGTGTAATAATTTTATTTACCCGCCACGGTGGCCGGTAAGTGAAGCGAGTTTACCCGCCACAACACAAAATCACCTGCATTTGGCTGGTGGCGGGTGCTAATTTCCATCCCTGGTGGATTAGTGTGGGGCTGGCTTGGTCAGTGTGTTGTTCAGTGTGGGCCCATGTGGGTCCATGTGGTCAGTGTGGGTCCGTGTGGAGCTGTGTGGGTCCATGTGGAGCTGTGTGGAGCTGTGTGGGGCTGTGTGGAGCTGTGTGGGGCTGTGTGGGGCTGTGTGGAGCTGTGTGGGGCTTTGTGGGGCTGTGTGGGTCCATGTGGAGCTGTATGGGTCCGTGTGGAGCTGTGTGGGTCTGTGTGGGGCTGTGTGGAGCTGTGTGGGGCTGTGTGGAGCTGTGTGGAGCTGTGTGGAGCTGTGTGGAGCTGTGTGGGGCTGTGTGGAATCACCGTGTGGGTCCATGTGGGGCCATGTGGGTCCATGTGGAGCTGTGTGGGTCCTCGTGGGGCTGTGTGGGTCAGTGTGGGTCCATGTGGGCCAGTGTGGGGCTGTGTGGAGCTGTGTGGGTCCATGTGTGGGTCCATGTGTGGGGCTGTGTGGAGCTGGCTGGAGCTGTGTGGGTCCTTGTGGGGCTGTGTGGGTCCATGTGGAGCTGTGTGGGGCTGTGTGGGTCCGTGTGGGTCCGTGTGGGTCCGTGTGGGTCCGTGTGGGTCCGTGTGGGTCCGTGTGGGTCCGTGTGGGTCTGTGTGGGGCTGTGTGGGTCCATGTGGGGCTGTGAGTCCATGTGGGTCCGTGTGGGGCTCTGTGGGTCCATGTGGGTCCGTGTGGAGCCGTGTGGAGCCGTGTGGGTCCGTGTGGAGCCGTGTGGGTCTGTGTGGGGCTCTGTGGGTCCATGTGGGTCAGTGTGGGTCCGTGTGGGTCAGTGTGGGTCAGTGTGGGGCTGTGTGGGTCAGTGTGGGTCAGTGTGGGTCAGTGTGGGTCAGTGTGGGTCAGTGTGGGGCTGTGTGGGTCCATGTGGGTCCATGTGGGTCCATGTGGGTCAGTGTTGGTCCATGTGGGTCAGTGTGGGTCCATGTGGGTCAGTGTGGGGCTGTGTGGGTCCATGTGGGTCAGTGTTGGTCCATGTGGGTCAGTGTGGGTCCGTGTGGGTCCATGTGGAGCTGTGTGGGTCCATGTGGGTCCATGTGGGTCAGTGTGGGTCCGTGTGGGTCCATGTGGGTCCATGTGGGTCAGTGTGGGTCCATGTGGGTCAGTGTGGGTCCATGTGGGTCAGTGTGGGTCCGTGTGGGTCCGTGTGGAGCCGTGTGGGGTTGTGTGGGTCCGTGTGGGTCTGTGTGGGTCTGTGTGGGTCCATGTGGGGCTGTGTGGGTCCATGTGGGTCCATGTGGGTCAGTGTGGGTCCGTGTGGGTCCGTGTGGAGCCGTGTGGGTCAGTGTGGGTCAGTGTGGGTCAATGTGGGTCCATGTGGGTCCATGTGGGTCCATGTGGGTCCATGTGGGTCCGTGTGGGTCAGTGTGGGTCCATGTGGGTCAGTGTGGGTCAGTGTGGGGCTGTGTGGAGCTGGCTGGAGCTGTGTGGCTGGAGCTGTTCTCCACAGCGAGATGCGACTTGATTTTGGTGGGAAGCAGGAATATGACCCAGGAGCTCAAACGGATGAACCTGGGGGGAGGGGGGGGTGGTGTTAGAGGACAAGTAAGGAAGAAAGGGAGGGAATGAGGGGGTTAGGAGGAGGGAGGGGGAAGCTCTGTGTATGTGTCCATCCACTAGTACAGGTTCAATCCTAACCCTGTCTTGAGCCTGGAGACAGACAGGGTCTGATTCCATGGTTCTACTGACAGATAACCCTCTCTCTCTGCTTCTTCCCTGCCTGCCTGCCTGCAGGAGCTCCACACCACAGAGAAGACCAAGCTGATCACTCAGCTGCGTGATGCCAAGAACCTGATAGAACAACTGGAGCAGGACAAGGTGAGACCTGCACACACACACACACAGAAACACACACACTCACATAGAAACACACACACCATACACACTTACTTACACACCAGTGGACCTGTGGTGCTCTGAGACGATGATTCAGGTACAGCTGCTTAGAATTTGCGTGTGTATGTGTATATATATTTGGGGTTAAAACAGTGGGGAGAACAAATATTTGATACACTGCCGATTTTGCAGGTTTTCCCACTTACAAAGCATGTAGAAGTCTGTAATTTTTGTCATAGGTACTCTTCAACTGTGAGTGAAGGAATCTAAAACAAAAATCCAGAAAATCACATTGTATCATTTTTAAGTAATTAATTTGCATTTTATTGCATGACATAAGTATTTGATACCACAGAAAAGCAGACCATAATATTTGGTACAGAAACCTTTGTTTTACAGAGATCATACGTTTCCTGTAGTTCTGGGTCTGGAGACTGGCTAGGCCACTCCAGGACCTTGAGATGCTTCTTACGGAGCCAGTCCTTAGTTGCCCTGGCTGTGTGTTTCGGGTCGTTGTCATGCTGGAAGACCCAGCCACGACTCATCTTTAATGCTCTTACTGAGGGAAGGAGGTTGTTGGCCAAGATCTGGCGATACATGGCCCCATCCATCCTCCCCTCAATACGGTGCAGTCGTCCTGAAAAGCACCCCAAAGAATGATGTTTCCACCTCCATGTTCACGGTTGGGATGGTGTAGAATGATGTTTCCACCTCCATGTTCACGGTTGGGATGGTGTAGAATGATGTTTCCACCTCCATGTTCACGGTTGGGATGGTGTAGAATGATGTTTCCACCTCCATGTTCACGGTTGGGATGGTGTAGAATGATGTTTCCACCTCCATGTTCACGGTTGGGATGGTGTAGAATGATGTTTCCACCTCCATGTTCACGGTTGGGATGGTGTAGAATGATGTTTCCACCTCCATGTTCACGGTTGGGATGGTGTAGAATGATGTTTCCACCTCCATGTTCACGGTTGGGATGGTGTAGAATGATGTTTCCACCTCCATGTTCACGGTTGGGATGGTGTAGAATGATGTTTCCACCTCCATGTTCACGGTTGGGATGGTGTAGAATGATGTTTCCACCTCCATGTTCACGGTTGGGATGGTGTAGAATGATGTTTCCACCTCCATGTTCACGGTTGGGATGGTGTAGAATGATGTTTCCACCTCCATGTTCACGGTTGGGATGGTGTAGAATGATGTTTCCACCTCCATGTTCACGGTTGGGATGGTGTAGAATGATGTTTCCACCTCCATGTTCACGGTTGGGATGGTGTAGAATGATGTTTCCACCTCCATGTTCACGGTTGGGATGGTGTAGAATGATGTTTCCACCTCCATGTTCACGGTTGGGATGGTGTAGAATGATGTTTCCACCTCCATGTTCACGGTTGGGATGGTGTAGAATGATGTTTCCACCTCCATGTTCACGGTTGGGATGGTGTAGAATGATGTTTCCACCTCCATGTTCACGGTTGGGATGGTGTAGAATGATGTTTCCACCTCCATGTTCACGGTTGGGATGGTGTAGAATGATGTTTCCACCTCCATGTTCACGGTTGGGATGGTGTAGAATGATGTTTCCACCTCCATGTTCACGGTTGGGATGGTGTAGAATGATGTTTCCACCTCCATGTTCACGGTTGGGATGGTGTAGAATGATGTTTCCACCTCCATGTTCACGGTTGGGATGGTGTAGAATGATGTTTCCACCTCCATGTTCACGGTTGGGATGGTGTAGAATGATGTTTCCACCTCCATGTTCACGGTTGGGATGGTGTAGAATGATGTTTCCACCTCCATGTTCACGGTTGGGATGGTGTAGAATGATGTTTCCACCTCCATGTTCACGGTTGGGATGGTGTAGAATGATGTTTCCACCTCCATGTTCACGGTTGGGATGGTGTAGAATGATGTTTCCACCTCCATGTTCACGGTTGGGATGGTGTAGAATGATGTTTCCACCTCCATGTTCACGGTTGGGATGGTGTAGAATGATGTTTCCACCTCCATGTTCACGGTTGGGATGGTGTAGAATGATGTTTCCACCTCCATGTTCACGGTTGGGATGGTGTAGAATGATGTTTCCACCTCCATGTTCACGGTTGGGATGGTGTAGAATGATGTTTCCACCTCCATGTTCACGGTTGGGATGGTGTAGAATGATGTTTCCACCTCCATGTTCACGGTTGGGATGGTGTAGAATGATGTTTCCACCTCCATGTTCACGGTTGGGATGGTGTAGAATGATGTTTCCACCTCCATGTTCACGGTTGGGATGGTGTAGAATGATGTTTCCACCTCCATGTTCACGGTTGGGATGGTGTAGAATGATGTTTCCACCTCCATGTTCACGGTTGGGATGGTGTAGAATGATGTTTCCACCTCCATGTTCACGGTTGGGATGGTGTAGAATGATGTTTCCACCTCCATGTTCACGGTTGGGATGGTGTAGAATGATGTTTCCACCTCCATGTTCACGGTTGGGATGGTGTAGAATGATGTTTCCACCTCCATGTTCACGGTTGGGATGGTGTAGAATGATGTTTCCACCTCCATGTTCACGGTTGGGATGGTGTAGAATGATGTTTCCACCTCCATGTTCACGGTTGGGATGGTGTAGAATGATGTTTCCACCTCCATGTTCACGGTTGGGATGGTGTAGAATGATGTTTCCACCTCCATGTTCACGGTTGGGATGGTGTAGAATGATGTTTCCACCTCCATGTTCACGGTTGGGATGGTGTAGAATGATGTTTCCACCTCCATGTTCACGGTTGGGATGGTGTAGAATGATGTTTCCACCTCCATGTTCACGGTTGGGATGGTGTAGAATGATGTTTCCACCTCCATGTTCACGGTTGGGATGGTGTAGAATGATGTTTCCACCTCCATGTTCACGGTTGGGATGGTGTAGAATGATGTTTCCACCTCCATGTTCACGGTTGGGATGGTGTAGAATGATGTTTCCACCTCCATGTTCACGGTTGGGATGGTGTAGAATGATGTTTCCACCTCCATGTTCACGGTTGGGATGGTGTAGAATGATGTTTCCACCTCCATGTTCACGGTTGGGATGGTGTAGAATGATGTTTCCACCTCCATGTTCACGGTTGGGATGGTGTAGAATGATGTTTCCACCTCCATGCTTCAGGGTGTTCTTGGGGTTGGGCTTCTTCTTCCTCCAAACACGGCGAGTGGAGTTTAGACCAAAAAGCTCTATTTTTGTCTCATCAGACCACATGACCTTCTCCCATTCCTCCTCTGGATCATCCAGATGGTCATTGGCAAACTTCAGATGGGACATGCGCTGGCTTGAGCAGGGGGACCTTGCGTGCGCTGCAGGATTTTAATCCATGACGGCGTAGTGTGTTACTAATGTTTTCTTTGAGACTGTGGTCCCAGCTCTCTTCAGGTCATTGACCAGGTCCTGCCGTGTAGTTCTTGGCTGATCCCTCACCTTCCTCATGATCATTGATGCCCCACGAGGTGAGATCTTGTGTGGAGCCCCAGACCGAGGGAGATTGACCGTCATCTTGAACTTCTTCCATTTTCTAATTATTGCGCCAACTCTTGTTGCCTTCTCACCAAGCTGCTTGCCTATTGTCCTGTAGCCCATCCAAGCCTTGTGTAGGTCTACAATTGTATCCCTGATGTCTTTACACAGATCTCTGGGCTTGGCCATTGTGGAGAGGTTGGAGTCTGTTTGATTGAGTGTGTGGACAGGTGTCTGTTATACAGGTAACGGGTTCAAACAGGTGCAGTTAATACAGGTAATGAGTGGAGAACAGACGGGCTTCTTAAAGAGAAACTAACAGGTCTATGAGAGCCGGAATTTTTATTGGTTGGTTGGTGATCAAATACTTATGTCATGCAATAAAATGCAAATGAATTACTTAAAAATGATACAATGTGATTTTCTGGATTTTTGTTTTAGATTCCTTCACTCACAGTTGAAGAGTACCTATGATACAAAATTACACACTTCTACATGCTTTGTAAGTGGGAAAACCTGCTAAATCGGCAGTGTATCAAATACTTGTTCTCCCCATTGTATATATATATTTGGGGTGTGTGTATATATATATATGGGGTGTGTGAGTATAGCCCGGTCCTAACCAGACCCTCGTACATTTCATTTGTTCAGAGGGTCTGGGATCGCTCCATTGACAAGCGTTAACTTCCTTTAAGGCGGGTACTCTGTTGAAGTTTAAAACTATTGGATCTGCCCAGAGCCACTCTGGATCTGCCATAACCAATCGCTAGCTTTCGCCTTAGCCAACTCTTTCACCACTAATGGAGCTAGCTGGAAAATCAAACTTTTCCCGAACCCCGTGGGGAGGAGGGCCACAACATCATGGCCACCAACAAAACTCAGCAAAGATTGTTCTTGCTCCAGCTTTAACTTCTGGATATTCGGCAGCGTTGCCACAAGGGAGCCGAACGGTTTTGCTTGCATCTTTCTCCGCCGCCATTACTGAACTACAACTCAAACTAGCGCATGCCATCAACGTCATCGTTCTCAGCCACTCCCTCTGTTCACTGATTGGACCACCAAAAAAACGACTAATATAGTATGAAAACATTAGATATTTCACAAAAACTTAAGCGTGATCATCGTACTGTGAAGAGATTTGTGGCTGATTCAGAGCACAGACGGATTAAAGGCATAAGGAGGAAGGTTTCTGCTAGACAAATTCATCGGATTGAGAGAGCAGCGGCTAAAATTCCATTACAAAGCAGCAAACAGGTATTTGAAGCTGCAGGTGCCTCTGGAGTCCCGCGAGCCTCAAGGTGTAGGATCCTCCAGAGGCTTGCAGTTGTGCATAAACTTACTGTTGTGGCAATTGCTTCACTCGTCCTATTTTCCTTAGTCAACATTTCGAGCAGGGTTGTGACTCGTAGATAAATAAGCAATCGCGGAGATCCTTATGTTTCGTTCAAAATAATGCAAGATTTATTTTGTCAAAAGAAAAAATACTAAATTCTCTGTGGTTGACTTTCAAATAAACTTAAACTGTTCCTAATAAATGATAACACTGTGTATACGCTACGGTCACGAAACTGTTTTCTGTCCAACTCTTGCTCAAACAAAAATAACTCCCAAGCTTTCACCCGACCCTCTTTATACCTGCGAAGGAGGAGGAGCCGAGGATGCCATATTCTAGTAATTAATTTAAGTTATTTCTCCAGATTTAAAGTCCAATATTTAATCTAACAATTCAGAAAGGAATAGAAAAATAAATGTAATACAGATCATCTTGTTTGGCTTTACAATGAAGTAAATAAATACCAACAGACTGATTATGACTGATTAACACCTATTATTCGGCCACCCCTAACCAATGCTCACATGCAGAAATGGTTGCAGTGGGCCTAGAAATACATGAGACAAATTTTCAAACAGTCTTGTTTACTGATAATTGCTGTGCAATCCTGGATGGTCCAGATGGATGGAGTAGTGGATGGTTGGTGGATGTCCACCATGTCCCAACAAGGCTGCAACGTCAGCAAAGATGTGGCAGAGTTATGTGATGTTATGTGAGATTGCATTAACGCGTTATTATCGCGTTAACTTCGACAGCCCTAATATATATATGGGGTGCTTGTGTGTGTATATATATATTTATATGGCGTGTGTGTGTGTGTATATATATATATATGGGGTGTGTGTATATTAGGGCTGTCAAGCAGTACAAATATTTAATCGCGATAAATCACATTATTTCATATAGTTAATCGCAAATGTATTCAATTTATGAAACACAGCCTTGGTTTCGTCAACCGAACCGAGTCTGGCAACTTTTTGAAATGGAACTTCCCATCTAAAAGCCCTCTCTCCATCATTCAGCTACCGTCAGCAGTCGAAGTCATGTGAAGTCACAGGTGATTCCCAGGGTCAAAAAGAAACCTGCGTTAACGGCACTATTTTTAAAAGTGAGATTACGTTAACGTGTTATTATCGCGGGAATCAAAAGCACATATAAGCCGCAGTCTTTGCGGTGTCTCGAGTCCGTCTTAGACTCGAGCTGCCTTTGCAGTTTCTAAAACATATGACAACCCAGACTAGCCACACTCTATCTGCGGTCTCTCGAATCCGTCTTAGACTCGAGCTTGGGTAGCACACATATTCTGAATGCCTTCGGCGGAATTCAAATGAGCCATTTTAATCTAGATTAATGCCAAGATTACAGTGAGATTAATCTAGATTTTACAAAATTATCTATGCCCACCACTAATATATATATATATATATATATATATATATATATATATATATATATATATATATAAATGGTGTGTGTGTGTCCAGGGCATGGTGATTGCAGAGACGAAGAGGCAGATGCACGAGACTCTGGAGATGAAGGAGGAGGAGATTGCAGCACTGCGCTCCAGAGTCCAGCAGGCCACTGCTCAGAGGGACCTGCTGCAGGAGCACCGAGAACACTCAGAGAGGGCAGGTCAGGACAGGGGGCAGTCCTGGGGTCTGTGGTCAGGGGGCAGTCCTGGGGTCTGGGGGCAGGCCTGGGGTCAGGGGGCAGTCCTGGGGTCTGGGGTCAGGGGGCAGTCCTGGGGTCTGGGGGCAGGCCTGGGGTCAGGGGGCAGTCCTGGGGTCTGGGGGCAGGCCTGGGGTCAGGGGGCAGTCCTGGGGTCTGGGGGCAGGCCTGGGGTCAGGGGGCAGTCCTGGGGTCTGGGGTCAGGCCTGGGGTCAGGGGGCAGGACTGGGCTAGGACTGACCTGTCATCTGCTCCCCGGCAGCGTTTGAGGAGCTGGAGAGAGCCCTGAGCATGGCCCAGCGGGCGGAGGAGGGGCGGAGGCAGCTGGAGGAGCAGGTGAAGGATGTGGAGCGGACCGGGGAAGAGGAGAGGAGGAATCTGCAGCAGGAACTCAGCCGAGTCAAACAGGAAGTGGTCACCATCATGATGGTGAATCACCATCTTTTTCTGTATATGTTCCCTACCCCCTAGATACAGTTAGGTCCATAAATATTTGGACATTGACACAATTTTCATCATTTTGGCTCTGTATACCACCACAATGGATTTGAAATGAAACAACAAGATGTGCTTTAAGTGCAGACTTTCAGCTTTAATTTCAGGGTATTTACATCCAAATCAGGTGAACGGTGTAGGAATTACAACACATTTTATATGTGGCCCCCCCCTTTTTAAGGGACCAAAAATAATTGGACAAACTAACATAATCATAAATCTAATTGTCACTTTTAATACTTGGTTGCAAATCCTTTGCAGTCAATGACAGCCTGAAGTCTGGAACCCATAGACATCACCAGACGCTGGGTTTCGTCCCTGGTGATGCTCTGCCAGGCCTCTACTGCAACTGTCTTCAGTTTCTGCTTGTTCTTGGGGCATTTTCCCTTCAGTTTTGTCTTTAGCAAGTGAAATGCATGCTCAATTGGATTTAGGTCAGGTGATTGACTTGGCCATTGCAGAACATTCCACTTCTTTGCCTTAAAAAACTCTTTGGTTGCTTTCGCAGTATGCTTCGGGTCATTGTCCATCTGCACTGTGAAGCGCCGTCCTATGAGTTCTGAAGCATTTGGCTGAATCTGAGCAGATAATATTGCCAGAAACACTTCAGAATTCATCCTACTGCTTTTGTCAGCAGTCACATCATCGATAAATACAAGGGAACCAGTTCCATTGGCAGCCATACATGCCCACGCCATAACACTACCTCCACCATGCTTCACTGATGAGGTGGTATGCTTTGGATCATGAGCAGTTCCTTCCCTTCTCCATACTCTTCTCTTCCCATCATTCTGGTACAAGTTGATCTTGGTCTCATCTGTCCATAGGATGTTGTTCCAGAACTGTACAGGGTCTTTTAGATGTTTTTTGGCAAACTCTAATCTGGTCTTCCTGTTTTTGAGACTCACCAATGGTTTACATCTTGTGGTGAACCCTCTGTATTTACTCTGGTGAAGTCTTCTCTTAATTTTTGACTTTGACACAGATACGCCTACCTCCTGGAGAGTGTTCTTGATCTGGCCAACTGTTGTGAAGGGGTTTTTCTTCACCAGGGAAAGAATTCTTCTGTCATCCACCACAGTTGTTTTCCGTGGTCTTCCGGGTCTTTTGGTGTTGCTGAGCTCACCAGTGCGTTCTTTCGTTTTAAGAATGTACCAAACAGTTGATTTGGCCACACCTAATGTTTTTGCTATCTCTCTGATAGGTTTGTTTTGATTTTTCAGCCTAACGATGGCTTGCTTCACTGATGGTGACAGCTCTTTGGACTTCATATTGAGAGTTGACAGCAACAGATTCCAAACACAAATACCATACTTGAAATGAACTCTAGACCTTTTATCTGCTCCTTGTCAATGAAATAACGAACTCCCATGAGGGAATAACATACACCTGGCCATGGAACAGCTGAGCAGCCAATTGTCCAATTACTTTTGGTCCCTTAAAAAGGGGGGGGCACATATAAAATGTATTGTAATTCCTACACCGTTCACCTGATTTGGATGTAAATACCCTGAAATTAAAGCTGAAAGTCTGCACTTAAAGCACATCTTGATTGTTTCATTTCAAATCCATTGTGGTGGTATACAGAGCCAAAATGATGAAAGTTGTGTCAATGTCCAAATATTTATGGACCTAACTGTATGCTCCCTACTCCCTAGATAGGCTCCCTGTCTCCTAATATACTCTCGACCCTCGAACCTACCTCCTAATATGCTCCTTCACCTCATCTCAACCTCCTCATCACCTCCTTTTCACCTCTACCTCCTCACCACCTCTTTTTCACCTCCTCACTATCTCTCCTCCTCACCTCCACCTTCTCCTCCAGCCTCACCTTACCAACTCCTTACCTCCATATTTTCCTTCTCATCACCACCTAACCACCTCACCTCATCTTTCTCCTCACCTTCTCCTCATCTCTCCTCCTCACCTCCTGTTACTCATAGCAGTGTACTATCAGGTCAGTTTAGCTCCTAGTACCATGCTTGTAGGTCATCTTAAATTAAGTCCAGCTTTCAACGCCAAAACTATATCCACAAAGGATTCACCCAAATAATTAATTCTGCTGGACTAAAGACCAAAAGTCCAAAGACCAAATAGAGCTGATGTCCCTGTTGTTTGTGTTGCAGAAGTCTTCGGAGGAGAAGGTTTGTGAGCTGGAGAAGCAACACAAAGAGGCGCTGGAGCATAAGGATCAGGAGGCTCTCGCTCGGATCAGCCAGGCTGTGGTATGACGTCATATCTGAGAACCTGCTCTTCACTCATGACGGTGCTGCTCATGGGCCTCTAGGCAGCATGCAGCTGCTCTATTAATAATAATAACTACAGAGGGTACAATTTCTGGGGAAATTGTAAGGTGTGCTTGCTTGCGTCGGTTGCAGATGGGTCCGTTTATTAACAGTAATTTTTAAAACTGATATTTCTGTATATTTTATATAAAAATGCGTACTTATTATTTATGAAGATTGCATAGATTTAAAAGCATTTATTTGTTGCTGCTCATTTACAATTCAAAATACTAAAAGTGAAGTGTAGAATGAAACGGTGGTCTTCTCATTTCCCCTGCAAGAGGGAATAGTGATAAGCTATAGCGTCAGTTGAAAAGTTGGATCAAACTAAGATATTGGGCAATCCGGTGTAAAAATGGTCTGGTAAGTTTTTCCCTTCTAGTGATATTTTCAAGCATTTAGCCTAGACTCATATTGCATTCATTCATTAGGAACCCCCTTTGAAACAAGCTGAACCCCCTTTTTAAACAAACTATTGTAGCAACGTTGTCACCGGCAGTATTTCAGGTGGAATTGCGATTCAAACAGTACCATCTGCAAACTCAAAATGTGCCCCCCAAAACGTAAATAAGCTGGACATTTATTTAGGGGGAAATGCCTCATTCAAAAGAAGTTTGCTGGAAGCGATCATTGTCAGTAACAATGCCAAATACGACCATTTGATCTTAGACTAGAGCCCTGCACGGTGGAGAAGCTGACCTCAGTAAATTGTGCTACGAGCAAGCTAGCCTAGCTGCTGTTGCTAGCCAAAATTCACTGAGTGAGGGGATCGTTTGAAAGCGCCGGAAATGAAAAACGTTTCTTTTTGACAAAGTTTAGGCTGTGGCATTGAAGACAGCGACGCACCACACAAGCTTGAGTTTAAATACATTCTTTAATGTGACATTACTTACTGTACATGCAAGTCTTGATTTAATTAAATGTACATGTATGATGCTGTTAGTACACCACGGCACGATACTCGCTGTGCAACAGCACATCTATGCACGTTGTATCCATGCGTCGTTGCTAACATGTGCTGACGTTGGCACTGAGTTCCCTTTGTGGACACAGGAAACTTTTTGCCACAAAAACATTGGAACCTGTTAAACCGTGCAAAAGAAAGTAAATCCCAGTAGAAGCAACGTAATCGGGACCAAGACGAACATTTTGACACTGATGTTGTTTATGTAGTCCAAATATTGAGGGATCCTTAGGGGTGGGAAAATACTAATAATAATATATATGTGAGAGAACAATGGCTGTGCTCGCCGAAGGCGTGAGCTCACCCAACTAATATATTACTTTTTTGAGATACAGTGAATAGTATCTATATGTTATTGAATTAACGCGTTTACTGATAATACATGTGGCTGCGCAGTAATATCTCTAATCAAACTGATTAGAGATATACCTGTGGTATACTGTCAATATACCACAGCTGTCAACCAATCAGGTCTTGAGGTTGTAACTATCCATTTCATAATCATGCTTTCTGTACCATTGAGCCGTTAGTTTGAGTTGGCGTGTGTGTCTGACCTCTGTGTGTGTGTCTGACTTGTGTGTGCATGCGTGTACATGTGTGTTTGCATGTGTGTCTGACCTGTGTGTGTGTGTGCCCATGTCCAGGAGCAGTGTGAGCAGGTGTTTGAGCAGGCGTCCAAGGAGCGGGTGCAACAGGCGGGACTGGAGCTGGAGGAAATGCAGCTGCAGAGAGCTGCTCTGGAGGCAGCCGCCCTGAGCCGCTACCAGGAGGCAGAGCTGGAACTGGAGGCAGCCAGGACGGTGAGGCTCACGTCTTTATACAGTCACTGAAAAGCTATAGAGTTCACATTGAAGTCCATAGAATGTAGCAAGGCTGTGTGGTCTCCCTTTGAATACCCATAGGTTTGCAGTTAGGTTATTTTCTTAAGCCTTTTCAGCCTTTAAATTTGTTTTAACAAAATATACATTGTTTATAATAACGGAACATTGCTGAATATGTGTATAATGATATGATGTGTTCATTCCAGAGGATACTGGAGCTGGAGAGTTGTCAGGCGCAGAGTGAGCCGGCTGCAGACCAGGCCTCCCAGCTGGGGCAGGAGCACAGGTCGGGCCTGGAGGCTGGGCAGCAGGAGGCCCTGGAGAGGAGGCTGCAGGAGGAGGAGGCACGGCACAGGAAGGAGCTGGAGGAGGTCAGGCTGCAGCACCAGGAGTCTCTGGGAGGTGTGGAGAAAACGCTGAAAGAAGAGTTGAACAAGCTGAAGACGGCGTTGCAGAAAAAAGAAGAGGAGCTGGAGGAGCACCTGCAGCGAGAGAGCAGGCTGGTGGAGGAGGCGGAGGCCACGCTGCAGGAACGCGACACCAACGCTCGGGACCTGGAGGAGACCCGGCAGAGACTGGCGGCCGCTCGGACTGCTGAGGAGGAGCTGCAGCGCAGCAACACTCAGCTGGGCCAGCTCACAGACGAGCTCAGACGCTGTCACAGCAAGCTAGAGGACTTGGAGCGACACATGGAGGCTGCACAGAGAGACTGTCTGCAGAAGGAAGAGGCTCTTCAGCTCAAAGTGACAGAGCTTCAGGAGACAGAGCTGCAGTTACAGCAGAGCAGGAAGGAACTCTCGGAGCAGGACGAGAGGCTGTGTGAGAAGCGGAGGGCTGGGCAGGAGCAGCAGGAGAGGCTGAAGAAACAGCTGGAAGACCAGAAAGCTTCTCACGAGAAGAAAATGGAAAATATCAGGAAAGACATAGAGGGCAAGTTGAAGGCACAGGAGACGAAGATGGAGAAATTTAAACAGAAAGCAAAAGAGATGCAGGACAAGTTTAAGAAGAAGCTCCAGGAGAGCGAGGAGGCTCTGAAGGAGAAGGATGCGGTGCTGCAGCAGAAGCAGGAGCAGGAGGCCCGGTTTCTGCTGAAGAAGTCTCAAGAGCTGGAGGAGGCGTCCCGGCAGGTTGGGAGGAGCATGGAGGTGCAGGAGCAGGCCCAGCAGGAGGTGAGAGACCTGAGGGAGGAGCTGGCCATCCGGGAGACCACAGTACAGAAGCTGCAGGCTGAACTGAGGGAGGCTGCGTCCCAGCGGGAGGCCCTGGCGGATAGGGAGCGCAGGCTAAAGCAGCAGCTCGAGGCCATGGAGAGGAACCTCAGCCAGACCCTCAGCCAGAAGAACCACACCCAGGACCAGCTCAGCAGGACCGGGGAAGAGAGCAAGGCCAAGCTGCAGACGCTGTCCCACAGATGCGAGGACGCGGAAAGGAAGCTGCAGGCCCTGGAGGCTTCGCGCTCCCAGGAGGACGACCTGCAGCGGACGCTGGAGGAGGAGTTTCAGACACGGTCCGCTGCAGTCAGCCAGCAGCTGGAGCAGGTCTGTCTGGAGATCCACACCAGGATGGAGGGAGCAGCGGGTCAGCTCTGTGAACGGGTGGAGGCCAGGGCGGGAGAGCTGCAGGACAGGGTGTTCCGCAGTCAGAAAAGGGTGGCACACCTTAAAAATGTCCTCCTCACCAAGGTGGACAGAATCCGCACTTTAGAGGAGGGTATCCGGCAGAGGACGGAGGAGAACCAGAAGCTATGCAGTTCAGTAGAGCAGTTGACTTCTCAGCTCCAAGCGCACACGGAGCGAATCCAAGCCTTAACAAAGGAGAAAGTCTCTCTACTGGCCGATGCAGAGAAGCACTCTCAGGCTCTCTCAAAGAAAGCCTTCCGTGTGCAGCAGCTCAGCCAGGAGAACACTGCCATCTCAGAGAAGGTTGAAAGTAGCACGTTGCACATCAGCAACCTGGAGGGGGTGGTCCAGGACCTAAAGACCCAGCTGGTGGGGAAGGAGGAGGAGCGGCAGCAGGAGCTGCAGGAGCTGCTAAGACAGATGGACAAACTCCACCAGGACAAGATGGCCGCCACGGAGCAGGCTGAGGCGCTCAAGGAAAACCTGTCAGAGTTCAAGGGCAAGGCAGAGGCCAAGTTGACCCAGAGCCACGACACAGTCCAGGCCCTGCAGGCCCGGCTGGAGGGGATGGAGAGGCAGCTGGCGGAGAGGGACGAGGATCTGCGGAGGCTGGAGCAGGCCAGTGGGGACTGTCAGTCCATCAGCAAGTCTGAGATGGACCAGGCCCTGAGCGAGAAGGAGCAGAAGATGAGTGCGCTTGGGGCGGAGCTGGAGCTCTGCAGCGTGACCCTCAGTGAGCGGGAGGAGCAGCTGGCCACTAGGACCCGGGAGTGTGAGCAGCTCACGGCTGATCTGAGGCAGCGGCGCAGCCTCTGGGAGGCTGAGAGGAAGGAGAGGAGCGGGCAGCTGCAGCTCTCCCAGGACCAGTCCAGCCAGTGTGCCCAGGAGGCAAAGGAGAAGCTGCAGGCCCTGGAGATGGAGAAGGTGAGGCTCAGACAGGAGCTGGAGGGACAGAAGGAGGATTTTGAGAAGAAGGAAGAGGAGGTGCTGAGGAGTCAGGAGGAGAGGCTGACGGCGGAGGGCGCCGGGAAAATGTCAGAGCTGAAGAAGAAGGCTGAGCAGAAGATTGTCCAGATCAGGAAGCAGCTCAACTCCCAGCTGGAGGAGAAGGACAGGAGCGTTAGGAGCCTACAGGCTCAGCTGGAGGAGGTGAAGAAGGAGGTGAAGGAGCAGGAGCAGAACAACAACAACCTGCTTGCTCAGCTGGAGGAGGTGAAGGAGCAGAGTCTGAAGACATTGCAGGCTCAGCTGGAGGAGGAGAAGGAGCAGAGTCTGAAGACCTTGCAAGCTCAGCTGGAGGAGGAGAAGGAGCAGAGTCTGAAGACCTTGCAAGCTCAGCTGGAGGAGGAGAAGGAGCAGAGTCTGAGGACCTTGCAGGCTCAACTGGAGGAGGAGAAGGAGCAGAGTCTGAGGACCTTGCAGGCTCAACTGGAGGAGGAGAAGGAGCAGAGTCTGAAGACCTTGCAAGCTCAGCTGGAGGAGGAGAAGGAGCAGAGTCTGAGGACCTTGCAGGCTCAACTGGAGGAGGAGAAGGAGCAGAGTCTGAGGACCTTGCAGGCTCAACTGGAGGAGGAGAAGGAGCAGAGTCTGAGGACCTTGCAGGCTCAGCTGAAGGAGGAGAAGGAGCAGAGTCTGAGGACCTTGCAGGCTCAGCTGGAGGAGGAGAAGGAGCAGAGTCTGAGGACCTTGCAGGCTCAGCTGGAGGAGGAGAAGGAGCAGAGTCTGAGGACCTTGCAGGCTCAGCTGGAGGAGGAGAAGATGACCAGGCAGAAAGCCCTGGAGGAGAGGAGGAGAGAGCTGCAGGGCTCCATGTCGGAGCTGAGGGAAGAGCAGGAGAAACGCCTGGAACAGATACGCAGCGAGGAGAGGCTGGAGAGGGACAGTTGTCTACAGAGGCTGAAAGACATGTACGAGGAGAAACTGGCTTCCCTCCAGAAGGAAGATAAAAAGGAGGAGAACCAGCCCGATAAGACTGCAGCTATGCAAGAAGAGATCAGGCAGAAGCTCAGAGAGGCGGAGGAGCAGAACTCTCTCCTCCAAGCAGAACTCAGCCGTCTGGGCCGAGATCTGGAGGAGAGGAGCTGGACCGCCAGAGCACCCAGGAGGGAGGAGGAAAAACAATGCCTCCTGGAGGACGGGCTGGGAGGCTCTCTACAGAGCCAGCTGGCGGAGGCGACAGCTGAGATGCAGAAGGTCCAGAGGGAGTTCCTGCGGCTGCAGGAGGACATGCGGGCTCTGAGGCGGGAGCACCAGCAGGAGCTGGAGCTTGTCAGGAAGGAGCTGGGCGAGGAGAACGACAGGAAGCTTCAGTAGGTTTATCTAAAACGACAGGAAGCATCAGTAGGTTTATTTAAAACGACAGGAAGCTTCAGTAGGTTTATCTAAAACGACAGGAAGCTTCAGTAGGTTTATCTAAAACGACAGGAAGCTTCAGTAGGTTTATTTAAAACGACAGGAAGCTTCAGTAGGTTTATCTAAAACGACAGGAAGCTTCAGTAGGTTTATTTAAAACGACAGGAAGCTTCAGTAGGTTTATTTAAAACGACAGGAAGCTTCAGTAGGTTTATCTAAAACGACAGGAAGCTTCAGTAGGTTTATTTAAAACGACAGGAAGCTTCAGTAGGTTTATTTAAAACGACAGGAAGCTTCAGTAGGTTTATTTAAAACGACAGTGGGGGGAGGGGAGCATTCAGGTTTGAAATTACTTGACTGCAACTTTAATGTGTTGATGTCCTATCCTTATATTGGCCTCCTGCTTCTTCCTTTTCTTACCTTCTCCTCCTGCTCCCCTGTCTCTCCTTATGCCCCCCCTGCTCTCCCTCCCTTGTCTCCCCCCCTGTCCCTCCCTGTCTTTCCCTCAGACTGGAGGTGGAGGAGGTGGAAGCCAGACACAGCTCGTCCCTGAAGCAACTGATGAGGGAGTTCAACACGCAGCTGGCTGTGAAGGAGAGGGATCTGGACGCTGCAGTGAAGGAGGCCATCGGTGGGACCCCCCCCAGCCCAGACCCCCCCTAGCCCAGACCCCCCCCAGCCCAGACCCCCCCTAGCCCAGACCCCCCAAGCCCAGACTCCTCCTAGCCCAGACTCCTCCTAGCACAGATCCTCCTAGCCCAGACCCCCCTAGCCCAGACCCCCGCCTAGCTCAGATCCCCCTTAGACCAGACCCCTCCTAGCCCAGATCCCCCCTAGTTATTTTGCTACCTGCATAGCTGGCCACTGCCCAGGCTGTATTTTGTTATCTTGCTAGTTAGCTTACAGGAGATTGTTGACTTCTAGAACTGCAGACTAGCTGCAAATCAAAATGCCACAGGCACTGCCAGGGTGACAATGTCTCATATTTAGCTAGCTTGATATGCTTTCTTGTGGTATCCGCACCTTGTATTTTGGTCAGTTTTAGCAGAAAAGTACTGCTAGCGCTAGCATAGCTCTACAACTCTAAAACGGAGCATGTGCGCTACTGTAGCTGCTAATCCTGTCGTTCTAAGCATCGAATCTACCAGATAGCCAGCTACTAGCCTAGCTACCAGCCATTTAGCTAAATACTTTGTCAACTCCCTGTCTTAGCGCTATTGCTCAGCTAGAATTGTGGTGGGACAGATAGATTATTAAAGCAATAAACCACGAGAGGGGCATCAAATGAGGATCATAAGTCCTGGAGAGCAATCGAACCCAACCAATAGTTAACATTAGTATTGGTAATGGAACTTGTGATGTAAAGTATCCAGGAGAAGGGTTCAGGGTGTGCCTGACATGGTTGTGTCTCTGCCCCCAGGAAGGGCCCAGGGTGTGGAGGCTGAACTCATGGCCGGCCACAGGGAGGAGGTCTCCCAGCTGCACAAGCAGATCTCCCAGAAGGAGGACGAGATGCAGAAGACGGTCCAAAGATATGAAGAGGTGCTGCAGGTACTAGAGGGAGGAGAGGATGGAGGGATGATTGGAGGGATGAATGGAGGGAGGAGAGGATGGAGGAGGAGAGGGAGGAGGAGAGGGAGGGAGGAGGGGATGGAGGGAGGAGGGGAGGATGGAGGGAGGAGAGGATGGAGGGAGGAGGGGATGGAGGGAGGAGAGGATGGAGGGAGGAGAGGATAAAGGGAGGAGAGGATAAAGGGAGGAGAGGATGGAGGGATGGATGGAGGGAGGGATGAATGGAGGGATGAATGGAGAGAGGAGAGGATGGATGGAGGGAGGAAGGAGAGGAGAGGATGGAGGGATGGATGGAGGGAGGAGAGGATGGAGGGATGTATGGAGGGAGGAGGGATGGAGGGAGGAGAGGATAAAGAGAGGAGAGGATGGAGAGATGGATGGAGGGAGGAGGGGATGGAGGGATGGATGGATGGAGGAGAGGATGGAGGGAGGAGGGGATGGAGGGAGGAAAGGATGGAGGAGGGGATGGAGGGAGGAAGGGAGGATGGAGGGAGGAGAGGATGGAGGGATGAATGGAGGGAGGAGGGGATGGAGGGAGGAAGGGAGGATGGAGGGAGGAGAGGATGGATGGGTGGATGGAGGAGATGATGGGTGGAGGGAGGAGGGGATGGAGGGATGAATGGATGAAAGGATGGATGGAGAGAGGGTGGAGGGAGGAGAGGATAAAGGGAGGAGAGGATGGAGGGATGGATGAAGGGAGGGATGAATGGAGGGAGGAGAGGCTGGAGAGAGGAGAGTATGGAGGGATGGATGGAGGGAGGAGGGGATGGAGGGAGAGAGGGAGGAGAGGATGGAGGGATGGATGGAGATAGGAGAGGATGGAGGGAGGAGAGGATGGAGGGATGGATGGAGGGAGGAGAGGATGGATGGAGGGAGGAGGGGATGGAGGGATGAAAGGATGGATGGAGAGAGGATGGAGGGAGGAGAGGATAAAGGGAGGAGAGGATGGAGGGATGGATGAATGGAGGGAGGAGAGGCTGGAGAGAGGAGAGGATGGAGAGATGGATGGAGGGAGGAGAGGATGGAGGGAGGAGGGGACTGAGGGAGGAGAGGGTGGAGAGATGGATGGAGGGAGGAGAGGATGGAGGGAGGAGGGGACTGAGGGATGGAGGGAGTAGAGGATGGATGGAGGAGAGGATGGATGGAGGGATGAATGGAGGGAGGAGGGGATGAAGGGAGGAAAGGATGGAGGGAGGAGAGGCTGGAGGGATGGATAGACGGAGAAGAAGATGGAGGGATGGATGGATGGAGGAGAGGATGGATGGAGGGAGGAGAGGATGGATGGATGGAGGGAGGAGAGGATAAAGGGAGGAGAGGATGGAGGACAGGATGGAGGGAGGAGAGGATAAAGGGAGGAGAGGATGGAGGGATGAATGGAGGGAGGAGAGGATAAAGAGAGGAGAGGATGGATGGATGAATGGAGGGAGGAGAGGATAAAGAGAGGAGAGGATGGAGGGAGGGAGGAGAGGATGGAGGGAGGGATGGAGGGAGGGAGGAGAGGATGGATGGATGGAGGGAGGAGAGGATAGAGGGATGAATGGAGGGAGGAGAGGATGGAGGGATGGATGGAGGGAGGAGAGAATAGAGGGATGGATGGAGGGAGGGTGGACAAAGAACTTATATTGACAAGAAGTGAAAGCCAATAGAATGTTCCATTGCAACACCAGTGCCAGCGTAGCAGCGCAACGTTTCCGCCATTTTCTATACTCTTTGGTAGGGGTGCACCGATCCGATATTAAGATCGGATATCAGCCCGATATTGACAAAATAGCTGGATCGAGGATCGTAAAAATTAACAGATCCACTAGCCGATCCATCCTTTTTTTTGCCGCACATCCTATGTCAGTTGTCAGCAGCATGAGTTAACCGACCCTTTAGATGCGTGAGTTCTAACTATTTCCGACGGCCCCCACAGCAAGCATAATACTCGTAGCAATGCTACTAGCATGCTTGTGTTACCTGTTAGCCTTCTCATTAGTACATATTGAAGTATACAGCGTTTGTCGCATAGTGTTTGTCTATCGGAAAATATTCAGTTGGAATTTTCGAAATCGCATATGCGGCGTTACGTTGTGAGACCCGCATTCGACCGATTACATATGTGAGACGCTACTCCTTAACAGGTTAACGGGTTAATCTACACTGTAGATTCTACAGTATAATAGAGTTGTTGAGCTGCAGGAATTCAGCGTGCTCCTAGCATTGTGCTTTTGGATGTGCTTGATTAAATTGGTAGTATTGTACTTTGCAGTACTACCACCACCCTTCAAAACATTTACTTTGCAGACATTGCAAACAGCCGACGAACTAGTTGGCGTGGCAAGCGTGAAATATCTCCACACAGCCGACTCTTTGGCTCGCTCCATGTTACTTTTAAGTTTATCTGTCCACTAGTTGGACACGAGCTGTACACCGCACGGTGCAATGCTTCAAGCTAAAAACTTCCATGGTTCACACACCAGCAACCAGCGACAACAAATAAATACGATTTCCCCAAAAAATGTTGTACATGTTTACAATGTTTGGTAATTGTTTGATTACTAATTTATGTTTGACCAATACACTATTTAGTTTCTACTGCTACATTTGATTTATTTTAATACGTTTGATTACATTCTATTTTCGCATTTTGAATGCACAATTGTTTTTTAAATAACAAATAATAAGAATTCAGTACATTACATCTGTTATTTTGTCTTAGTTAGTAAAGTTTGGTGAATTTAGTCTCTTCCACATGGTGGAAGGAAGGTATAAAATGGGAGGTATACAGTTTATTATTAATTCAACAACGGTATCGGATCGGTATCAACAGATACACAAAGCCCAGGCATCGGTATTGGTATCGGGACTGAAAAAGTTGGATCGGTGCATCCCTACTCTTTGGTTTGGATGGATGGATGGAGGGATGGATGGAGGGAGGAGAGGACTTTCTAGATATATGAAGAGGTGTTGGTGCTCCTGGAGGGAGAGAGTGCTGAGTTGAAACAGGAAGGGACCTGGCATAATGTAGTAGTGAAACAGGAAGTGACCTAGCACAACTGTAGTAGTGAAACAGGAAGTGACCTAGCACACTGTAGTAGTGAAACAGGAAGTGACCTAGCACAACTGTAGTAGTGAAACAGGAAGTGACCTAGCACACTGTAGTAGTGAAACAGGAAGTAACCAAGCACACTGTAGTAGTGAAACAGGAAGTGATGTAGCACACTGTAGTAGTGAAACAGAATGTGACTTGGCACACTGTAGTAGTGAAACAGGAAGTGACCTAGCAAACTGTAGTAGTGAAACAGGGAGTCAGGTGGCTGAGCGTTTAGGTAATCGGGCTAGTAATCTGAAGGTTGCCAGTTCGATTCCCGGCCATGCCAAATGACGTTGTGTCCTTGGGCAAGGCACTTCACCCTACTTGCCTCGGGGGGAATGTCCCTGTACTTACTGTAAGTCGCTCTGGATAAGAGCGTCTGCTAAATGACTAAATGTAAATGTAAGTGACCTAGCACACTGTAGTAGTGAAACAGGAAGTGACCTAGCACACTGGAGTAGTGAAACAGGAAGTGACCTAGCACACTGGAGTAGTGAAACAATGTGACCTAGCACACTGGAGTAGTGAAACAGAATGTGACCTAGCACACTGTAGTAGTGAAACAGAATGTGACCTAGCACACTGGAGTAGTGAAACAATGTGACCTAGCACACTGTAGTAGTGAAACAATGTGACCTAGCACACTGTAGTAGTGAAACAGAATGTGACCTAGCACACTGTAGTAGTGAAACAATGTGACCTAGCACACTGGAGTAGTGAAACAGAATGTGACCTAGCACACTGGAGTAGTGAAACAGAATGTGACCTAGCACACTGGAGTAGTGAAACAGAATGTGACCTAGCACACTGTAGTAGTGAAACAGAATGTGACCTAGCACACTGGAGTAGTGAAACAGAATGTGACCTAGCACACTGGAGTAGTGAAACAATGTGACCTAGCACACTGGAGTAGTGAAACAGAATGTGACCTAGCACACTGGAGTAGTGAAACAATGTGACCTAGCACACTGGAGTAGTGAAACAGAATGTGACCTAGCACACTGGAGTAGTGAAACAGAATGTGACCTAGCACACTGGAGTAGTGAAACAATGTGACCTAGCACACTGTAGTAGTGAAACAGAATGTGACCTAGCACACTGTAGTAGTGAAACAATGTGACCTAGCACACTGGAGTAGTGAAACAATGTGACCTAGCACACTGGAGTAGTGAAACAGAATGTGACCTAGCACACTGGAGTAGTGAAACAGAATGTGACCTAGCACACTGTAGTAGTGAAACAGAATGTGACCTAGCACACTGGAGTAGTGAAACAGAATGTGACCTAGCACACTGGAGTAGTGAAACAGAATGTGACCTAGCACACTGGAGTAGTGAAACAGAATGTGACCTAGCACACTGGAGTAGTGAAACAGAATGTGACCTAGCACACTGTAGTAGTGAAACAATGTGACCTAGCACACTGTAGTAGTGAAACAATGTGACCTAGCACACTGGAGTAGTGAAACAATGTGACCTAGCACACTGGAGTAGTGAAACAGAATGTGACCTAGCACACTGGAGTAGTGAAACAGAATGTGACCTAGCACACTGGAGTAGTGAAACAATGTGACCTAGCACACTGTAGTAGTGAAACAATGTGACCTAGCACACTGTAGTAGTGAAACAGAATGTGACCTAGCACACTGTAGTAGTGAAACAATGTGACCTAGCACACTGGAGTAGTGAAACAGAATGTGACCTAGCACACTGTAGTAGTGAAACAGAATGTGACCTAGCACACTGGAGTAGTGAAACAGAATGTGACCTAGCACACTGGAGTAGTGAAACAATGTGACCTAGCACACTGGAGTAGTGAAACAGAATGTGACCTAGCACACTGGAGTAGTGAAACAGAATGTGACCTAGCACACTGGAGTAGTGAAACAGAATGTGACCTAGCACACTGGAGTAGTGAAACAGAATGTGACCTAGCACACTGTAGTAGTGAAACAGAATGTGACCTAGCACACTGGAGTAGTGAAACAGAATGTGACCTAGCACACTGTAGTAGTGAAACAGAATGTGACCTAGCACACTGTAGTAGTGAAACAGAATGTGACCTAGCACACTGGAGTAGTGAAACAATGTGACCTAGCACACTGTAGTAGTGAAACAGAATGTGACCTAGCACACTGGAGTAGTGAAACAATGTGACCTAGCACACTGTAGTAGTGAAACAGAATGTGACCTAGCACACTGGAGTAGTGAAACAATGTGACCTAGCACACTGTAGTAGTGAAACAGAATGTGACCTAGCACACTGTAGTAGTGAAACAGAATGTGACCTAGCACACTGGAGTAGTGAAACAATGTGACCTAGCACACTGTAGTAGTGAAACAGAATGTGACCTAGCACACTGTAGTAGTGAAACAGAATGTGACCTAGCACACTGGAGTAGTGAAACAGAATGTGACCTAGCACACTGTAGTAGTGAAACAGAATGTGACCTAGCACACTGTAGTAGTGAAACAGAATGTGACCTAGCACACTGGAGTAGTGAAACAATGTGACCTAGCACACTGGAGTAGTGAAACAATGTGACCTAGCACACTGGAGTAGTGAAACAATGTGACCTAGCACACTGGAGTAGTGAAACAATGTGACCTAGCACACTGGAGTAGTGAAACAATGTGACCTAGCACACTGGAGTAGTGAAACAATGTGACCTAGCACACTGGAGTAGTGAAACAATGTGACCTAGCACACTGGAGTAGTGAAACAATGTGACCTAGCACACTGGAGTAGTGAAACAATGTGACCTAGCACACTGGAGTAGTGAAACAATGTGACCTAGCACACTGGAGTAGTGAAACAATGTGACCTAGCACACTGGAGTAGTGAAACAATGTGACCTAGCACACTGGAGTAGTGAAACAATGTGACCTAGCACACTGGAGTAGTGAAACAATGTGACCTAGCACACTGGAGTAGTGAAACAATGTGACCTAGCACACTGGAGTAGTGAAACAATGTGACCTAGCACACTGGAGTAGTGAAACAATGTGACCTAGCACACTGGAGTAGTGAAACAATGTGACCTAGCACACTGGAGTAGTGAAACAATGTGACCTAGCACACTGGAGTAGTGAAACAATGTGACCTAGCACACTGGAGTAGTGAAACAATGTGACCTAGCACACTGGAGTAGTGAAACAATGTGACCTAGCACACTGGAGTAGTGAAACAATGTGACCTAGCACACTGGAGTAGTGAAACAATGTGACCTAGCACACTGGAGTAGTGAAACAATGTGACCTAGCACACTGGAGTAGTGAAACAATGTGACCTAGCACACTGGAGTAGTGAAACAATGTGACCTAGCACACTGTAGTAGTGAAACAATGTGACCTAGCACACTGGAGTAGTGAAACAATGTGACCTAGCACACTGGAGTAGTGAAACAATGTGACCTAGCACACTGGAGTAGTGAAACAATGTGACCTAGCACACTGGAGTAGTGAAACAATGTGACCTAGCACACTGGAGTAGTGAAACAATGTGACCTAGCACACTGGAGTAGTGAAACAATGTGACCTAGCACACTGGAGTAGTGAAACAATGTGACCTAGCACACTGGAGTAGTGAAACAATGTGACCTAGCACACTGGAGTAGTGAAACAATGTGACCTAGCACACTGTAGTAGTGAAACAGAATGTGACCTAGCACACTGTAGTAGTGAAACAGAATGTGACCTAGCACACTGGAGTAGTGAAACAATGTGACCTAGCACACTGTAGTAGTGAAACAATGTGACCTAGCACACTGTAGTAGTGAAACAGAATGTGACCTAGCACACTGGAGTAGTGAAACAATGTGACCTAGCACACTGTAGTAGTGAAACAATGTGACCTAGCACACTGTAGTAGTGAAACAGAATGTGACCTAGCACACTGTAGTAGTGAAACAATGTGACCTAGCACACTGGAGTAGTGAAACAGAATGTGACCTAGCACACTGGAGTAGTGAAACAGAATGTGACCTAGCACACTGGAGTAGTGAAACAGAATGTGACCTAGCACACTGTAGTAGTGAAACAGAATGTGACCTAGCACACTGGAGTAGTGAAACAGAATGTGACCTAGCACACTGGAGTAGTGAAACAATGTGACCTAGCACACTGGAGTAGTGAAACAGAATGTGACCTAGCACACTGGAGTAGTGAAACAATGTGACCTAGCACACTGGAGTAGTGAAACAGAATGTGACCTAGCACACTGGAGTAGTGAAACAGAATGTGACCTAGCACACTGGAGTAGTGAAACAATGTGACCTAGCACACTGTAGTAGTGAAACAGAATGTGACCTAGCACACTGTAGTAGTGAAACAATGTGACCTAGCACACTGGAGTAGTGAAACAATGTGACCTAGCACACTGGAGTAGTGAAACAGAATGTGACCTAGCACACTGGAGTAGTGAAACAGAATGTGACCTAGCACACTGTAGTAGTGAAACAGAATGTGACCTAGCACACTGGAGTAGTGAAACAGAATGTGACCTAGCACACTGGAGTAGTGAAACAGAATGTGACCTAGCACACTGGAGTAGTGAAACAGAATGTGACCTAGCACACTGGAGTAGTGAAACAGAATGTGACCTAGCACACTGTAGTAGTGAAACAATGTGACCTAGCACACTGTAGTAGTGAAACAATGTGACCTAGCACACTGGAGTAGTGAAACAATGTGACCTAGCACACTGGAGTAGTGAAACAGAATGTGACCTAGCACACTGGAGTAGTGAAACAGAATGTGACCTAGCACACTGGAGTAGTGAAACAATGTGACCTAGCACACTGTAGTAGTGAAACAATGTGACCTAGCACACTGTAGTAGT